>NW_018250817.1:270039-270901 GCF_001263595.1 Phalaenopsis equestris | reverse complement strand
TAGAATTAAATGATCCTAGACTTAGGGGTATGACTTTTGAAGTCAATAATTAATCAATTTAATACCCCTATCTTGATTTTCAAATAAAATTCAAATCATGAATCATGACCACTTAAAGCTTAACCCTTTTCAAAACTAATTAAGACACTTACCTAGGCCTTAAGGGCTTAATGGTGACTTAGGCTAAATCAAAAATTGATTAAACAAGGATTAGAGAAATAAACATAATTAAATCAAACATCCTTAAAGAACCACTAAGCCCAATTAAGATTAAGATTTGGTTAAGTGTTCAAGTTACACTAGCTTGCCTCTTTAAGGGTCTTCACCCACATAATTTTCAAATTAAATCACAAGTGATAATTACCCTATTTTTAGGGATAATTGAGACATCAATGTTCACTGAGCTTTAGAAGCATTTCACAGGATGAACCATTAAGCAACATAATAAGTTCAAATGGACTTGAGGCTTTTCACTAGTTGGTGAGAGGGAGGCATGGACCTGCTTCCCCCCTCCTAACTTGTTGGATACCTCAGAGGCCTATTAAACTTAATATTCTCGGCTTAATGAAATCACCCTTAATTAAACTTTTAAGGACTCACCAAAATATGACATAGGGTTAGGAAAGCCACCAGAACTTACTTTTCCTACTCTTCATAAACTGTCTTAACATGCATTTTAAGTTTCAAGTGGTGGAAATAGAATACTCGTCAGGTACACTTTTACGATTTTCAGCGTTGTCCTTCTTGTACTTTCATACTGTACTTTTATACCTGCAAATTTGCATGTTAAACAAAAATTTCACCCTACATTAAAACTAAAACCATCAGGATAGCCACATAACCATAACAAAAAATAAACACA
>NW_018250817.1:253798-269143 GCF_001263595.1 Phalaenopsis equestris | reverse complement strand
TGACTTTGGTCATTTAAGATGTAATTAACTATTGGGGCTTTCCCTTATAGGAAGCATGTCCAAACCCAGCTTAATATAAACCCTATTTAATCCTTTATATTAAATAGGGGAATTTGTCGGCAAATATAAAGGTTTCACAGACCAAACTGGCGTCATAATTTCCTTAATTTATTTAATCGAGCCTCATCCTCAAGTCTCGTGTTTATCCTTCGGGATAGATACAGGATTTGAGGTACAGTGCTCTTTCATTTTAAATTATGAAAATTATGGGGTCATTTTGATTTCATACTTCAACGTCCTTCCGAAGCGGGCGACGGGATTTCAATTCCGGTGATCGACAGCTTCTTACGGGCAACTCCCCTCCAACCCCTGAAATAGTGCCGATAGCTTTTGGCAACTTCGCTGGGGACATGCTTTTCTCTCAATATAAATCAAGAAATATTATCTTCACACATCGTTAATATGTTCATGTCCCTCTTGGACCATATTACCCTTCTTCCGTTAGCATACTTTACCCATTTCTACCCTGGGAAAGTACAACTAAGTCCTTGGACTTCAGGACTAGCTGTTCAACCATCCGTGGTGCAGAAGACCATTAAGGACTTTTTAAATTTTTATGTGGGGTCGGACCCCTAATAGGTGTGTCGGTGGACAAATTCCACCTGGGCTTTTTCTGCCACTAATTGGGTCCCGCACTGGGTCCTAAAATTTTTCACATCTCCCTTTCAGATTTGATTTGTTATTTCGTAAATTAAACCAATTCGTGTTGTGCTACCTGCACTTTGAAATATTAATTAAATTTTACACTTTTTTAAACAAAGATGTTAAAATTACCTGTAAATTAAGACCCACCCGGTCTATAGATCAACCTCCATTTTCAGTGCTTGCACTAAAGTTTACGAGGTTTTTGGCCATATAGCTAACCCTAAAACTTTCTGTTTTAAAGCCCGCTGCAATGACCTACCCAACTCTGACCTTTTCCTGCAATCTGCCAACGGACTGCGGCGCCCATAACGTCACTCCCACCATCAAGTTTGGAGCTGGATTTGAAGTCCTCGAGGTTATCCTCGGGAAAGCCCCGCTCGTGGTAATGAAGATCGCTGCCTCGAAAATACAAGAGTCATATGCAGAATTTAGTTTGAACTGCCTTCAAGACTTCCCTGCCTGCAAGAAGACTAAAGATGTTGTCATCAAGACTGTTATCCCTGCTACTGCTTAGGAAAAAGAAGTGATGGTCGTTGAAGATCTGACTAAAAAATTAACTGTTCCACCACCCGTGTTTGAGATCGGGTCAAGATCAAGCACTGTACAACTGACCCGAACTCAAAGGAGGAACCGCAATAGAAGAATTCGGAGGGCCATCAAAGCCCAGACTCCTAGAAGCACACCCGTTGAAAGGGAGCCTCATCAAATTGAAGAGGTTTTACTGGAAATTTATCCACTCCTACGAGGGAGTAGATTCCATCCCTGACAGATACTGATGGATATGAGAGTATCCAGAAAATTGTTGTCGCATTACCATCACTCCGTGGACATGGTGAGGAGGGAAAAAAGTTTACTCCTATCGCCCGAGTTAGCACAGTATTTAGAAGGCTTGCTACTAAAGAAGGATGTTCTGTTAGTGAGTTACTTAAGCTAGTAGGACATGCAATTTGCCCTCATATGAAAAAATAAATTTTGAAGGATGTTAAGTCCGTTAGGAAATCTCATAGGTCGACTCCAAAGTCACCTGCCCGTGTTGCCCTCTGGTTCCGTTTGGGAAACCGTGTTGGATTTTAAGTCCGTTAGAAAGTCTTGCACGTCGACTGAAAAGTCACCGACCCGTATTCCCGTCTGGTTCCATTTAGGAAACCGAGTTGATACTACTATGGTCACCACCGATCATATCACCACCAGGACCGCAGGTGGCTGACCGATTAAGTCGAGACTGGGTCCGAGGAGCTTACCCATCATTCCTGCAATCACGGAGAAAAAAGACGATTACCTGACACTGTAGTCGATCTACACCACGGGGAGCATACCTTCCCTTGACATACTGATGTCTCTACTAAGACGCCCCATCCTGAGGCATCATCATTGAAGAAGAAAAGGGTATGGGTACCCAAGGTTGCTGCACTGATACAGTTGAGTTAGCCTGCAAGACAGGAAGTAAAATTAGTGCCTAAAATATCGGACAGCGTCGCAACAAAAACTAGCGAGATGGAGGAACAAATAGAGGATATCCATCAAGGTCCTCCAGATCTTAAAGCAATCAAGGAATCGATAATTGAGGAAAAAGTTGAGAAACTCAAGATCAAGATTTTTGAGTTAGCTCGAGAGCACAGAGTTTCCGTCAATAGTGACAATGAAGATTTTGATTACAATGATTACTTGGTGGAGGACTTCATGGATGTCCATGTGATCAAAACCAGAGCTACCACAACTGCACGCGAGGCTCAACCTCACACTAAAGTGAACATCGTAGATGAGCGGGGGGCTTCCCTATTAAGGGATGAACATGTCAGTCTACTGGAGAAAAGAATAGAAGAGACGACTTTAGCTATGACTGCTATGGCCACCATTCAGAGGCAATCACAAGCACCAAGGTTGGCTTCTCCATATATTAATCAGTCAAAAATCATACACATCACAGATGGAAGAAGGGAGGCTACTTCGACAGACAAAGATGAACAACCAAAGAAAGATTCTCCATCAAGTGCCATGCCAGAAAAAAAGTTCAAGCAAATTGTTGAACAAGTACGGGATGCCTGAGCCAAGTTCAAGGGCGATGCATCAATTTTAAAGGGTAGACCTTACCCAGAGGAGTTCGATGTCGTCCCTTTCCCCAAGGGTTTTGGGGCCCCAAACTTCAAGATATTCGTGGGACTAGAAATCCCAGACAGCACATAACACATTTCCGAGCCAGTTGTGTCAACATGAGGAATAATGAGGCTATACTTGCGAAGCTCTACTCTGCCAGCAGTTCGTCAGCAGCTTGTCAGGGGTTGCTTTCAATTTGTACACTGACTTGCCCAACGGGTCAGTTAAAATATTTTCTTGAGTTGGAACAGTTATTTGTGAAGAGATTTGTCGGGGCGAAGCATCATGTGTCTATTGGAGAGCTCAAGATGGAGAAGCAGAAGCCCAGTGAAACCTTGTCAGACTATATTTTGAGGTGCAGAAACCTTAGCATGAAATGTGAACCTCAGCTACAGGAATATCAAGCGATTGAGATTTTACTCAAAAGCATTCATGGGCCAGTAGCTTTCATGCTTAAGGGACTCAGCATCAAATCCTTTGAGAAGCTACTCAGTAAAGCCAGCAGTCTTCAAGAAGAAATGAAGCACATGGAGTGGCATGAAAGGCTAAGATGACCAGAGTGTTCGAAAAGAAATCAGGAGTAGTCGCAAGTGTCGACAAAGGAAAGCAGCCGATAAAGATATATGCAGAAGAGCATCGCCAGTCTTTATCACAGTACTCTCAGAAACAAAGCAGTCAATCCAACCAACAGCCATCTCAGAAGGGATCACCTCGAACAGCGAGTAAAAGAATATCCCTGTTAGAGCGACAGAAAGTTGTTTATTCCTTCAAAGATGAAGCTGTACCTAAAATATTCAAAAGCTTGACGAAGAAACCATAATTCAAACTACCTAATCCAAAGAAACAAAAAGAGGTGGATAAGAAAAATGAACTGAATTATTGCCCATACCACCGGTTGCTTGGGCACACTATAGACAAGTGTTTTGTCTTTAAAGACTGGCTCGAGAATAACCTCAAGGAAGAGAATATAACAATCTCGAAGGAGTATTTGAGAGAACCTGAAAAAGGTTCCATAAACATGATTTCAGCTGAGTCAATCTCCCCAATTGATCCATATGTCAGAACAGATGGATGGAGTACAAATTCGTATGAACTCAAGAGTGTCCTGAATCAAACACAGGATTCATCGAAACTAGCTTCTACGAACATCAAAGAAGAATGTAATGAGGTTTGGAGCAGACCGTCTAAGAAGATACTGAACAAGATACAGTCTGCATCAAAACAAGTCTCCATTCAGAGTCTGCAACATACCGAGCCCGAGATGAAGATTTCGCCAGAAGATCCAGCATCGTCAAAAATAAAGAGCAAGAAGATGAAAAGCTTCACTGCAAAGATTGATAGCACGGGGGTAGGATAGGGGCTACCTCTACTAGATTGGTTGTCTCAAATTCGGGGAAGAAAATCCTTGAACCACTGACTTCTTGACTTTGTATGATTATCTTTTTATCCCTCTGGGGTCTTATGAATATAATGATTGTGATTTCGACTACGTTTTGACTGTTTTTGAAAATAACGTAATTAATTATGACTGATCTAGCAACGATAGTGATTCCCAAAATGATCCTCAAATCATACTCAAGTCTGATGAACTCGTTCTCAAGTCCAAAGAAGACGTCATCCAAAGAAGACATCAATGATATCGCTTACGACAGCACTGATAACAAAGAGCCAACTCTCGAGCGTCATGGCGCACCGTATTCCATCAACTTAGATCTTTCCAACGAAGAGGAGAAAACACCGGAAGATTCAACAGTGATATCTCAAGAAGAAGAAATCAGAGAAGTTAACTTAAGGAGCAGAAAAGTGTTACCACCAAGAACAGCTCCGATAGACAAAATAAAACAAATAATGGCTCGAGAAGAGATACCCCCACCTCCACCAATGTAAGAACCACATAATCAAGATAAAATCAGAGGACCCTACATAGTAGACGTGCTAGCGCATCTTAGGAGGTTTCCAACCAAACTATTCATTTACGACACTCTAATCCTGTCAAATGAGATGAGAGAATCTCTAGTTACAGCTTTGCTTGATCCAGAAATTTGCTTAGCTCAGTTGGCGAACACATCCTCAGATGAAGTTTGCCTATTGAGTGGTCGTTGAGAGAACAATCAGTGGTAACCTTCAAAGATGAAGACTTGCTGCTCGGTACCACCGACCACAACCTTCAGCTCTACATCTTTGTTAATATCAGTAGATTTATGTTTTTTGGAGTCTTTGGATCCTGGGGCATCTCTTAACTTGATGAGCCTACGGACATTGGCCTATTTGGATATTGAAGCTCAAGAGCTTACAGCTGATAAGATGATGTTAAGAGGATTCAACCAATAGGGAGAAAGAGCCCTTGGATCAATCACATTACTTATGAACGTTGGAGAACCCGTAACAACCGTTAAATTTCATTTCAAAGACGACGAGACCTCTTTTAACGCTCTATTGGCACGACCATGGATTCATGAGAATGAGCATAATATAGTTCCATCATCCCTACACCAGTGCATTAATTACCGAAAAGATGGTAAGGAAATTTGCATCAAGGGAGATCTACAACCATTTTCAGTACATGAAGTTTGTATCCATGAAGATGCTGCTTACCACTCGCATCCAAAGAAGACTGTCTTCTCGCGTGAGATTTTGACAAACAAAGATGAAGGTTCAGAAGAATCACAAAAAGGAGGTCATACAACTCCGCTTCAACAACCTTCTACCACTCCCCTTCTAGTTCATGCACCCAAGGTCGAGGCCCGGGACGCGGACGAGGAAAGATCAATTTAATTGTGAAACGGACTAGGCCAACTATCAGCATTGGTGATGAAGACAGTTCTGAAGATGAAATAATGATGTCAAGGCAGAAGAAGCCTCAATACGAGATATCCCTAGAAGATACAGAGAAGAATGAATATGAAATAATGTATGATCGGATAAACCACTATGTGAATACTATGACCGTTACTGGATTCTCCCACAAAAGGTCGAGAGTTTAGAGGTCAAGGAAGTTCGTAGTGATGGTTCAAAGACGATCAAATTTTATCGTGCTTCTACCTCTATTGAGCTTGAAAAACATGTAAATTTGGATGTTGATTCTAATGAATTAATGGAATTGCCTTTTGGTTACTTCTCGCCTTGTGTTCAAAAGTTAATTCAACAGAGACACTTACTAAAATGAATGCCAAAAGACAAATTTCAACTTTTTGAAAACTATGGAATGCTAACAGCCAAACTCCAAATTCAAAAGAAGGTCTAAGATTTGGTACACTTGGAGCAGTCGATGATTCTGATTTTTGCATGGTTGTTACTGGTGGGTCAGAAGAGGATTGCCTCGATGTAGAGGATGAGTCTATCAATCAACAAATAGAAGTTTCTCCGCCAAAATTTGAGGAAAAAATTAGATCCACTGTCGATGAATTGAAAGAGATTAACCTCGGGACTGAAGAACAACCCCGACCTACATTTATAAGTTCTCTACTTGATGATGAAGAATCTGCGGAATTGGTCAAACTATTAACAAAATTCAAATATTGCTTTGCATGGAGCTATAATGAAATGTCAGGACTGTCAGCAGAGGTTGCAGTCCATAAACTCAGGGTGGACACGAATATAACCCCAGGAAAACAAGCCCCAAGGAGAATGTGCCTTGAAATAGAACAACAAGTCATCGCCGAGGTAAAGAAATTTATAGATGCCAACTTTGTTAAAGAAGAGCAATACCGCATGTGGTTAGCCAATATTGTACGACTTCAGAGATTTGAACAAGGCATGTCAAAAAGATGAGTTTCCACTACCTATACCAGAAATGATGGTGGACATCGCTTCGACAGATGAAATTTTCTCCTTCATGGACAGATCGTCGGGATACAACCAAATCAAGATGGCTTCCGAGGATGCAGCGCTTACAGCTTTAAGAACACCGATTGGAATTTTCTACTACATAGTGATGCCGTTCGGCCTAAAGAATGTCGGACCATGCTACACAGTGATCTCGTTCGGCCTAAAGAATGCCGGAGCAACATATCAGTGTGCGATGACAAAAATTTTTATCTGGTTATCAAAAGTGAACGAAAAATAGACCATTTGTACGATTTGAGGATCGTGCTTGAAAGGTTACGATGGTATGACCTTAAAATTAATCCCTTAAAATGCGCCTTTGGTGTTACCTCTAGGAAATTTTTAGGATTCATTGTCTGTCATCGGGATATCCAGATCGACCGAAATAAGATTAGAGCTATCTTGGAAATGCCTCCCCCTAAACCCCCTAAAACCTTACTAAAACCTTAAAGCAGCTACATTCCTTCCAGGGGAAGTTGGCATATCTGAGATGCTTTATTTCTAATCTCTCAGGTAGATGTCAGTCTTTTTCGACATTAATTAAAAGAATTAAAAGGAACGCCAAATTTATTTAGGAAGAGAAATGCCAACGGGCCTTTGAGGACGTTAAACAATATTTAATGACACCTTCAATTTTGACAGCCCCTATCCCGGGGAAACCGTTAATACTTTATACCGCGGCTTTGGATGACTCTCTCGGAGCCCTCTTAGCCCAAGTCAATGATGAGGGCAAAGAAAATGCAATCTACTAGTTGAGTCATCGTCTAATACCGATGGAGATAAGGTATCCACCTATTGAGAAGCATTGTCTTGAGAAGCATTGTCCACCTATTGAGAAGCATTGTCTGACATTAATTTTCACCACCCAAAAGCTTAGACATTACATGCTTTCTTATAAGAATACTCTGTGCTGCCCAAAAGCTTAGACATTACATGCTATCTCATAGGATATCTCTAATTTTAAAGCGAGATGGTCAATGATCTTATTGCAATTTGATATAACTTTTATTCCCCTCCGTGCTATCAAGGGACAGATACTAGCAGACTTTCTCGATGCACATCCATTGCCAGCTAGGTCCTCTCTCAACGACGAGTTGCCAGACGAGCAAATACTATAAATGGAATTTTCTGAATTTTTTCATGCACAACGCTGGAAAATGTACTTCGATGGTGCTTCATCAGCCAGGAAAGACAAAGAATCAAGCACAGTTATACCAGGCAAAGCAGGGATTGGTTTGATCTTTATTACGTCAGATAAGGGTATGTTGAGGTTCTCATACCACCTGACAGAGCCGTGCACCAACAATGAAGTAGAATATGAAGCTTTAATCACCGAATTGGAATTGGCAATCTCAATGGATATAACAAACATTGTCATTTATGGTGACTCTCAACTTGTCATCCAGCAAGTCGTCGGACAATACAGAATTCTGAAACCAAGATTAGTCGAGTACCATCAGTACACAAAGAGGTTCCTGGAGCAGATTCCTGAGGTGACTTTCTACCGAATTCCATGCCGACACTCTAGCAAAACTCGCTAAGGAAATGACATGTCCCCGGAGGATTCCATGGAAGTCACGGTGCAAGGAAGATGTGCAAGGAAGATGAGTCTTGTCTCGAAACGACTTTGAAACTCTACACAAGCTTGGAATAGAAGAAACAATAAATACAGTTGCAGACATCCACGAATATTGGCGTAAGCCATTTATAGAATATTTGCATACTAGAAAGCTGCAAGAAGCCAGGTCTGAGGCGCACCACATCCCATTTATAGAATATTTGCTTACTAGAAAGCTGCAAGAAGCCAGGTCTGAGGCGCACCACATCACAAGAATGGCCATGTCTTACGCCCTGGTGGGAAATGTTCTCTACAGAAGATCGTTCGACCAAATGTGGCTATGGTGTTTGAACAGAGCTGAGACACATAATATTGTCAAAGAGGTACATGCCGGATTGTGTGGTGCTCACCAGTCAGGATCAAAAATGAAAATGAAGATCAAAAGACTCGGGTATTATCGAACAACAATGATGTCCGATTGCATGGATACCACCAGAAGATGTCACCAACGCCAAGTGCATGGGGTGGTCTTACACCAGCCTCCGAATGTGCTATATCCAACTATTGCCTCGTGGCCATTGGACTATTGGGGCACAGACATAATAGTTCCGATAGACCCTCCATCTTCTAGAGGACACAAGTTTATACTTGTCGCTATATATTACTTCTCCAAATGGGCAGAGGCAGTACCATTACGTGAGGTTACAACACAGCATGTCCTTCAATTTTTTAAAAGTCAAATTGTCTACCATTTTGGAGTATTGCAAATAATAATCTCTTATAATGGGATAACTTTTAAAAGTACAAAGTTCAACAATTTTTTCAGAAGACATGGGATAGATTGGAGATACTCTACGATTTACTATCCCAGAGCAAATGGTCTGGCTGAGGCTTTCAACAAGATGCTGGTACAGATTTTGAAGAAAACACTGGATGAAAATAAGAGGGATTGGCATAACAAACATTTAGAAGCCTTGTGGGCCTATCGAATGACTTTCAAGACTCCCACTCAGTGTACACCTTATTTGCTCGTGTACAGGACCGAGGCCGTGCTACCAATAGAAATCCAAACGCCATCTCTCAGGGTCATCGTTGCCAACCAACTCACAACAGAAGAAAGTGCAAAACTCAGACTTGAAGAACTGGAGAGTCTCGAGGGAAAATGACAGGAAGAACAACAACATTTGGAGCTCTACCAGGCAAAGGTGGTACAAACCCATGACAAATTGGTCCGCCCAAGGACATTCAAAATTGGAGACCTCATGCTTGTGCTCAAAAGACCTATTCTTACTCGCCGCAAAATAGGTGGGAAGTTCGAGCCAACTTGAGAGGGACCATTTGTCGTTGAGAAGGTCTATACAAAAAGAGCCTACCAGTTAGTGGACTTCCGGGGTGAAAGACCCATGTTACCGATAAATGGACGATACCTGAAAACCTATTACACAACCTGATGTTGCTTAATGTCGTTTGCCTCTGCTGCCTCTGCTTTCTTTAGAAAAATTGAAACTTTGATTGTTTAAGGGTAATCTATGTGGCCAAATGACTATGGCCGGGTCTAAATTTTGTAATTAATTTCATTATAATGAAAATTTTGAGAAGATTTTTGAACTTTACACGTTCTCTTTTCTACTTTTGAATTTAAATACCCTACTAAATTAAATGAAACTCACACATAAAATAATAATCCTTATCACCAAAATAAACTAAAATTTACTTTGACAAATACTTTGTTTTATTCTTGTTCATGCCAAACTTCAGCCCACTGACATTTTTTTCTGTCATCTATAGAAAAATGTCAGGACAGAGGCTGATCTTTGCCTTCCAAGATGGCTGGAACCTCACACTGAATGAAGAGATGGCACCGTAAGGAGGTGTCATAAATTTCAACATGGTTTTCAACCAAGTTGATATGGACTACGAGGGTCCTGTAATGGACATAGTCAGCAATAAAGAAAAGGAGGGACTGCTTTCACTGTTGAGGGTGACCACTCAAGACAATGTGTCACAAAAAGGTAAAAATGTGATAGCGGAACAAGATCCGATGGAGGGGCCCAACCGTCTGCCCTACATAGTAGCTACTCCAGCAAGGGACCTGATAGGCGCCCGTAATGAACAATTACTGAATACTCCACTCCGCAGTACACAATGCAAAAATGCCAGCCAAAAAAACAGAGAGTCTTTCTGCAACAGGAACGCAAACGCCAAAGAGACGTGAGGAGTTTTCTTACCCCCATTCTTGAGGGATATATTTACGACCCAAATCTGAGAGAAACTTCTGCCAGCTTGCCCACTACAGATGAAGAGTCAGGATTTGTGAAAGAATCAGATGTGGTCCCAGTTCCAAAAACCTTATGCAGAGGTTGCCCAACGTGCAACGTTGAGGTACCAGCCGGAACATCAGTCATGGGCGCATTTGTAGAATGCCCGGATTGCAACGTTCTGCATCTATAGCATTTCAGTGCATTAGAAGAATACACTTAAAGCTCCAATGAGTATCAGACTCCAGACTTTACGACAGATGAACCATATGTCCCACTGGGACGAATCAGCATGCACCATGGAGCCCGGGGTCATATATCCCAACATAAGCCTGAATCACATATTCCGGATCGACCAACACCAGTTTGGGTCCCCGCCGAGGCCCAAAGGAACCCACGGCAGCTGCCAGCTCCTGGTATGGTAGAATACTACAAGATAAGTAGAGTAAATAAAAGAGAATTCGAGTTCTATGAAGAGGTTAAAAAAAAGTTCATCAATATATTGGAAGGCCTGGAGCTATATACCGAGGTTTTCTCTAAAAATGATGAAAGAAGCATTCTGAACTGCATCTTTGATTTAAGAGATAGAGTTCGAGCAGGCCTTCTCATGGAGGCCTTCTCATGGAGAGATCATGGAGAGAACATATTTTGAGCCGAAGAAATGGATGAGGGGAAAGGGAAGAATCACCATCCAATGCGGCTATTGCTACAAGTTTATGAACGACTGACAGGGGAATCCGCCTAGGATCCTTTGATACGACCAAGTGGACCCGTTACCACCGATGATAAAATAGATGATCAAGAGAACGGTCTAGTGGAATATTCTACCCACTACTTGCATTCCCAATAGTTGCATTATTAATATTTACGAAAAGGGTGATTGCATTCCCCAGTACATCGGCCATCATGATTTCCATCATGATTTTGTGAGATTTTGTGAGACCTTTCTGCACAGTCTCGTTCATGAGTAAAATCAATATTCTGTTTGGAAAAAAAATCTATATAATCAGCCCTGGTGAATCCAGAGGTTCTGTGGAGATTCCTCTTCCAGTGGGTTCAGTACTTGTTCTCAAGGGCAACGGTGCAGACGTTGTTAAGCACTACATTCTAGGAGTGCGACACCGTAGGGTGTCTATAACCTTTCACAGAATGGACGACAGTAAAATATCGTATGGATTCTAGCAGGACCCAGAATTGGAGGAGTTATTTCCATATGAGCTATGAGAAGGTTGTACCTCTAACTACATGCAAAGGGAACTCTAATCCTGGAGCATGACTTAGAAGGTTTGCTTGATTAGGAGCTCAATATACCAAGCACAGAGGGTTTGCTTTCTTTCTTTTAACAGCATGACGTGTGTCTGATATATTCGGTCTACGATGTACTCATAGCATGAGATGACTCTTAATGTATTGCGACATGGATTACATGATGTATCTTTTGAGGCCTTAGCCTATGCCTGATTTATGACATTCCTTTTTGGGGCAAATTAATGGAATTTTCTCTCAAATTGTGCCTTTTTTTCAGCTGCCTTTTTGTTCGATGGATGAAAGCCCCAGACCATGCGATGGTTCAGAATTTCAATGAACAAAGAACGAAACAACACATCTTCAACAATAAATAAAACATAAATGTAAAAAAATCACCAACAAATAAATAATAAAACAAATTTCTTTTCAAAATCAACTAATTAAAATTAAAACTTTAAAAACATATTTTGAAGAATAAAATGTGATAAAAACAACAAGAAAATGAAATGAACATGTTGAGTGGATGCTTCCATTTTTGGAATTTTCTACTCTTTGTGCGAGCAGCACAACCATCGTTATCTACCTCAACTCTCTTCACATCCCCGCAGAATTTTGCATTCTGCACAAAACTCCACAAAGCTCTACAAATCTTTTTCAACAAAATCAACGTTTCCACAGGACACACTACTGTAAATTCACACCACAAGCTCTTTGTAAATTTCAATCCTTACTTCTTCGAACCAACTTTTGAGGTTGTTACCTAAATTTTGACCCTTTCTTCTAGGATTGATACCTACATTTCAATTCTCACATCTTCGAATTGATACCTACATTTCAATTCTCACCACCTTCAAATTGATACCTCCATTTCAATTCTCACATCTCGGAATTGATACCTACATTTCAATTCTCACATATTCAAATTTATACCTACATTTCAATTATCACATCTTCGAATTAATACATTCATTTAAATTCTCACATCTTAAAATTGATACCTACATTTCAATTCTCACAATCTTCGAATTAATATCTACATTTCAGTTCTCACCATCTTCGAATTGATACCTAAATTTCAATTCTCACATCTTCAAATTGATACCTAAATTTCAATTCTCATCATCTTTGAATTGATAGCTAAATTTCAATTCTCACTTCTTTGAATTGATACCTACATTTCAATTCTCACATCTTCGAATTGATACCTACATTTCAATTCTCACATCTTCAAATTGATACCTACATTTCAATTCTCACACGTTCGAATTGATACCTACATTTCAATTCTCATGTCTTCAAATTGATACCTATCTTCGAATTATCATCATCTTCGAATTGATACCAACATTTCAATTCTTCATCTTCGAATTGATACCTACATTTCAATTCTCACATCTTCGAATTGATACCTAAACTTCAATTCTCATCATCTTCGAATTGATACCAACATTTCAATTCTTCATCTTCGAATTGATACCTACATTTCAATTCTCACATCTTCGAATTGATACCTCCTACATTTCTCACATCTTCGAATTGATACCTACATTTCAATTATCACATCTTTGAATTGATACATACATTTCGATTCTCACTTCTTTGATTTGATACCTACATTTCAATTCTCACCATCTTCGCATTGATACTTACATTTCATTTCTCACTTCCGAATCAGTCCTACATTTATGATTCATTTCATTCGAGGTCGGTCCTTACATTCCGACACCCTTTTTTGAGAATTGACCTACATTTCAATTCTCATTCCTCAATTAGTCCTACAATTCTGATTTATTTCACTCAAGGTCGGTCCTTACATTCGGACACCCTTTTTTTAGAATTAACCTACATTTTAATTCTCATTCTTGAATCAGTCCTACCCTTCTGATTCATTACATTCAAGGTCAGTCCCTACATTCCGACATTCTCTTTTGAGAATTGATATACATTTCAATTCTCAGTCCTGCACTTCTGATTCACTACATTTGAGGTCAGTCCTTACATTCCGACATTCTCTTTTGAGAATTGATATACATTTCAACTCTCATTCCTATATTTCTGATTCATTACATTTGAGGTCGGTCCTTACATTCCAATACTCTCTTTTGATAATTGACATACATTTCAATCCTCAGTCCTACATTTCTGATTCATTACTTTCGAGGTCAGTCCTTACTCTCCAACTTTCTCTCTGTCTCTCTTTTCGAATTGATATCTGAATTTCAATTGCCACCTTGGGGTCGGTACTTACATTATGAATCCCATCCTTTGGAAATCTTTGAAATTTCATAACTCAAAGTCCGCTCTCCAATCCCCAACGAGAGTCCCTACTTCTCGACTTGATAAAACACACACCTGCTAATTCCCCGACAGAAATAAATCACACACACGACCCTACACATATTTTTGGGTCTGTTGACTTAGAGGTTGTATTGGTTCTTGTTGATCTCGTCGGTCAAAGCAAATACGCACGGTGTGTTTGCCCAGCACACCACACCTATTGGGGGTCCATTTGTTGACCTCATTTTTGGTTGAGGTTTAGTTTTTTCCCTTTTAGTAGCCTAAGGTCTAACCATAGAATTTTTCGTATTGACTATTCTTAGAAAACTAGACATGGAACCCTCACCATTAGAAATTCTAGCTTCTTCTTTACTCAACTTGAAGTGCCACATGTTGGTCTCAACCTCTAGCATTTAGTAGGTGGGATCACTATGGGGGAAACTCAAGATGAGTCACCCTTAGGACTGTTGAACCTTAAGGTTAACCCTAGGTGCTGGTTTGGAGCTAAGGAAATCACTACACTCATATACACCCACATTCACTCATAACCCTAAACTCAAATTTCTAGCCTAGATCCCTTGATCTTTTAGGATACTCATGTAGATGGTCCCCTAAACCTACTAGCCCTAGGACTATGGTTTGGCTAAGACCACTATGTAGAGGACCCAAAATGGGGTTTCCATTGGTCCATGGCTTGTTGGAGATGATTGGTACCTCAACTCTA
This sequence comes from Phalaenopsis equestris, assembly GCF_001263595.1. Classification (NCBI taxonomy): domain Eukaryota; kingdom Viridiplantae; phylum Streptophyta; class Magnoliopsida; order Asparagales; family Orchidaceae; genus Phalaenopsis; species Phalaenopsis equestris. Next base: position 254,454 of record NW_018250817.1, on the reverse strand, counting down.
CCAAAATACCCATCTTGGCCTTTTACCCTTGAAACACCCCCAAATTACCAAAATACCCCTCTTGGACCAAAAATTTCAAAAATTCCCAGAAAATCCCAATGAATGCCAAATATTCCCAACTTAATTTCTCTCAACTACCACATGACCTAATTTGGCCAATTTGACCATCTTTAACAAAAATCACCAAATTTTCCTTTAAAGACCCAAATTCCCCAAAGTCAAATCAAATGTCCCTCAATTTGACCTCAATTGACCTCAATTTCAATCCTAAACTCGAATTAACTTTTGATATGATCAAATTAAACTAAATACAAGCTCAATTGGTCCATGATTTGAACCCAATTTTGAGTTAGGTTAAAGCCCCAATTTTGACCATATGACCTAATCTCACTAAATTGGACCCATAGCCTAGTCAATTGGCCACAATTAATGTTGAAAAATGATTATAACATCCCTATACATTAAAATCAACCATCAATTGACCTTGTTAAAGCCTCATATCCATTTGATTTTGGCCTATATCCAAAATTCTCAAATTTAGCCCCAAATTGGCTAAGCCCCCAAATTTCACCCAATTGATTGCCTTAACCTCCAAATTGGCATCCAATTCATGTTGAAAACTCTTCATGAGGTCCCTATTGACCATTTAAAACAAT
>NW_018250817.1:253458-253765 GCF_001263595.1 Phalaenopsis equestris | reverse complement strand
AATTTGGACTTAACCCAAGGCTAACCCAAGCTAGACCCAAGCCTAGCCCAACATAACCAAATTGATTAAGGTTAAAAATTCCCTCAAATTGACCCTTCAATTGAACTCAAAACCACTTCCATACTTTACCAAATTTGTTCCTTATGATCATCTACACCAAATAAAATATTTATTTGGGGCCAATTTACTTGGCTAAATTAGCCCAAATACAGGTTTTGGTCATTTGCACTCACTTGGACCCATGCACTAAATGTGACCTAACCACCCTAAAGTCACAAAATGAACTCCACTCCAGCCTTTGGTTAGA
>NW_018250817.1:217936-253328 GCF_001263595.1 Phalaenopsis equestris | reverse complement strand
CCAAATCAAAGCACATTTTGTGATGATTGTTGTGATGGATTCCTTTGGGTTCCCTGAGCTCCTAGTCACCTCCCCCTAGCCGGCCAGCCAGCCTAGTGGTTGGAAAAGCTCAAAACCAATAAGCTAGGAGCTTCACCCAAATCAAACCTAGAAGCCAGCTTATCCAAATCAAACTGTAGAGCTCATCTGCCCTCCACCTAAGCACCACAATGCACCCAAACATGTGCCCTGAGAGCCACCCCATGGCCATTTTTATAAAAACTCATCTCCCATGGCCATGGGAGGTGTGTTGAAATTTTCTTAGAGAGGCCTCTGCAAACTCCCCACAAACCAACCCAAAATAGCACCGACAAGTCCCTTGAGCATGAAAGCCACTGTCCCATGGATGCGTTTGAGTAAGATCTCAATTGCATGTAGTTCCTGTAGTTGAGGTTCACACTTCATGCTAAGGTTTCTCCACCTCAAAATATAGTCCACCAAAGTCTCGTTGGTCTTTTGTTTTTTCATCATGAGCTCTCTTATAGAGAGATGGTGCTGCGCTCCAGTAAATCTCTTCACAAATAATTATTCCAACTTGATAAAGATTTTCACTAATTTGTTGAGCAAATCAACATACCAATCAAAGGCAATCCATGACAGGCTGCTGACAAACTGTTTGAAGAGTAAAGCTTTGCTATTTCTTGTGTTGCCACAACTGGCTCGGAAGTGTGCCATATGTTGTCTTGGATTTCTAGTCCCATCAAATATCTTATAGTTTATGCCATGAAACCTCTGGGGAGGGGTATGACATCAAATTCCTCCGGATAGGGTCTACCCTTTAGAATCAACGCACCACCCTTAGATTGGGTTAAAGCCTCCCAAAATTGCTTGATCATTTGCTTAAATTCTTTCTTTGGTATGACACTCAATGGAGAATCCTTCTTTTGTTGATCAGCCTTGTTTGCTGAGGCAAATTCTCTTCTTTCATCCATGATTTGTATGATTTTTGGTTGGTTGATCTCCAGAGAGGCTAGTTACGGTGCTTGTGATTGCCCCTGAATGGTGGCCATGGTGGTCATGGCAGCGGTCATCTCTTCTATCATCTTCTCCAGTTGGTTGACTTGCTCATTCCTTAAGAGAATAGCCATACGCAGCTCACCTACGGTGTTCTCTTCAACGAGAGGTTGAACCTCACACATAGATGCAGCAACCCTGGATTCACAGTATTCTCTTCAATGAGAGGTCAAGCCTAGCGCGCAAACGTAGTGGCTCTGGTTTCGATGACATGGACATCCATGAAATATTCTTCAAGGTAATCATTATAGTCAAAATCTTCATCATCATCATTGGTGGAGACTCCGTGCTCTCGAGCCAACTCAGAAATCTCGACTCTGAGCTTTTTAACTTTTTCTTTGATCATTGATTCTTTGATTGTTCTAAGATCTCGAGGACCCTGCTGGACCTCCTTCTCTTGCTCTTCCATTTCACTAGCAATTGCTGCGATAATGTTAGTTACTTTGGACCTTGGCTTCATTCCATGATCTTGTCCTTCAGGCTTACTAGATCATATTGGTACAGTGATCTTGGGTATCCACACCTTCATGACGGTGATGTCTCAAGATGGGGTGTCCTGCCGGAAACATCGGGTTGTCGAGGAGAAGTATGCTCCCCATGGTGCAGACCAATGGTACCGGGTAATTTATTCATCTTTTCCTTTGAAATTTGAGGAATGAATTTATGGTGTGTGCTCGTTAGAATTCTTGGAGCCAGTCTTGACTTAATTGGTCGAGGGTCTGTTGTTCTGGTGGAATTTGTGGTAACAATAGTGGTATCAACTCTGTTTCCTAAGGGGAACTAGTCAAGAATACAAGTAGGCAGATCTTCAGTTGCCTTCTGAGATTGTCTGATGGATTTGACGTCCCTTAAAATTTCTTACCTCGTACGAGGGAAAATTGCATGTCCCACTCGTTTAAGTAATTGATTAACTGAGCAGCCCTATTTGGCGGCTAGGCTCTGAAAGACTGAACTGACTCGGGTGATAGGAGTAGAATTATTTTTCTCCTCACCATGTCCATGAAGTAATAGAAATACTGTGACAATTTTTTGAATACTTTCGTATCCATCACTATCCATTAAAGGATGGAATCTACTTCCCTACAAAAGTGGATATACTTCTGGTAATTCTAACTCCTCTTGGTGAGGATTTTCCTTGACAGGTATTTCTTTAGGAGTATGGGCTTTAGTAGCCATCCGAACTCTCCTGTTGTAGTTTCTTCTTTATGTTCGGGTTAGTGATGCAGTTCTTGAACTTGTCCCTATTTTGAATACAGCTGGCGGGACAGCTAATCCCTCAGCCGGATCTTCAATGATCATTACTTCTTTCCCCTTAACAGCAAAAGGAACAACAGGCTTGGTAGGTGTCATAGTGATAACAGTAGTCTTGGCCTTCTTATAAGAAAGGAAGTCCTAAAGGCAGTTCAGGTTGAACTCAGTAGACAGCTTCTGAACTTCTTCATTGGTGACTTTCATGATGACGAACGATGCCTTCCCCAGGAAAACCTAGAGGCCTTCAAATTTGGCTCTGAACTTAATTGTAGAAGCAACATTACGAGCTTCATGGGTCATCGACAAATTGCAATAAAAAAGTTAGCGATGGGTTGGCCACCGTAGCAACTTTAAAATAGAAAACTCCAAGGTTAGCTATATGACCAAAACATTGTTATCTTAGTTCAAGCACTGAAAATTAACTGAGGTTGATCTATAGACCGGGTAAGTAAAAGGTAATTTGAAAAGAGAAAAAGTTAGTTAATATAAGAAAATTTTAATTTGAAAGTAGAAGCTTTTAATTTGATTTAATTTACAGAACAACAAATCAAACTCAAAAGGGAGATGTGAAGTTCTTTAGGACCCAGAGTAGGACCCATTTTTCACACAGAAAGCCTAGGTGGAAGTAGTACACCAAAACACCTATTGGGGGTCCGACCCCACATGAAGATTTAAAGAGTCTTCATTGGCCTTCTGAACCCCTCTGTTCAAAGGTGATTGAACGAATATTCTTGAAGTCCAAATAGTTCGTCGTACTTTCCCAAGACAGAAATGGGTAAAGTATGTCAACAGAAGAAGAGTAATTTGGTCCAAGAGCAACATGGACACAATACCAAAGTGTGAATATAAGATTTCCTTATTTAAGTGGATAGAAAAGCTTGTCCCCATTGAAGTCTCCAGAAGCTATCGACACTATTTTGGTTGATGAGTTGCCCGCAAGATGTTGTCGGTCACCGGAATCAAAATACCGTCGCCCGCTTCAAAAGGACATATAAATTTAATTTTAGAAAAATATGAAATCAATCTGACCCCTTATTTTTCATAGTTTTAATGAAAGAGCAATATACCTCAAACCTTATATCTATTCTGAAGGATAAACACAAGATTTGAGGATGAGGCTTAATCAAGTAAACTGAGAAATATATGACGTCTGTTTGGTATGCGAAACCATTTTATTTGCTGATGATTTCCCCTATTTAATATGAAGAATTAAATAGGGTTTGTACTAAGCTAGGTTCGAACAAGCTTCCTATAAGGCCAAACCCCTATAATTAATTACATCTTACATTACCGAAGTCACCTAAGAAAACTCTCGATAAAAATCAGAAAATATTGTCTTCAAGGAGATCAAAAGGAAATGACTTTTCAACAAAATCGGACAAAGAGGTGTGAAATGGGATTAAATTTAGAACATTTTGTCTTGGAATCCAAAGAAGGAAGAAGTAGAGGATGTCATAGAGTTAGAGAAGAACCTCGGCTATCCTATTGCTTGGCTTCAGTTTTGAGGAGAAATGTTTAGGTGTTCCATCCTACCAATTTTATTTTTTAGGGCTTACATTCTTATGAAACAATCATACAAATAGCCTAGAAGATGTGAGGATTTTGAGGATTTAGTTCAACAACCTCGGAATCCTAAGATGAGTTAGGGCTTATATTGTACAACATGGTTGTACAAAGACCTAAAGCTGAGTTGAAGATTTATGTTGCATAAGCAGACAACCTCAAAATCCTATGGCTTGGTTGTTTAATTCTAAGGAAGGAATGGTTTAGCTGAGGAAGACAGGTTTTGCTGTTGAAGATGGTCGTGATGCCCACCATGCTAGCTCCAAGCTCCTCGTCGTGGCGAGTTTAACTTTTCTAGGGCTTCAAGTTATGATGTCAAATCAGACGGCCCTATGGTTGTAGTTCTTTAAATGTTATGGGGGATGTTAAAGTTGATTAGAGCGACATTGGTTAGGATCCCACGGTTCCCTTGTTCTGACACCACTATTTTCTATTCAATTCACTTAGTCCAAATGAATTTACTAAACTCAACTTAATGAGTTCCATAATTTCATTTAGATCGTGGGAAGCCTTGTTAACAACCATAGGTTACCTCCTTTGAGGGATTCTCAATCATCCAATATAAACGTTTTAATTTAGTTGTAATTGTGGTCTTTGTGATGTTTGTGATTAAATTTTGAGTTGTTTTATATTTTGAGTGTTGTGGAGGTGATTTTTATCTTGGTCAATTTTAATTTTGGTTTTGGGTTTTGGTTTTGTGGCTATCCAAACAGTTTAAGTTTTCATGTAGGGTGACATTATTGTTTAGCATGCAAGTTTGTGTTTTGTTCATACATGCAGGTAAGTAAGCACAATGTGGAAAGCTTAAGAAAAGACAATGCTTTAAACTATAAAAGCTTACTTGGCGAGTCTTCTCGTTCCACCACCTTAAAATCAAAATGCATGTTAGAGCATTTTATTTAAAGAAAAAAAGTAAGATTTTAGTGACCTACCTAAACTAAGTCATATCTTTGTGGGTCCCTATTGGTTTGATTAAGGACAATTTTTTTTAAGCAAAACATATTAATCTTAGTAGAATTCCGAGGTATCCAACAGATCTGAAGAAAGAAGCAGGTCCTTGCTTCCTTTTCACTGTCGTGTGAAAAGTCTCGAGCTCGTTTAAACTTAATTTGTTGCTTAATAACTCATCTTGTACAAAAAAATACTTCTAATGCTCAGTGAACATTGATGTTTCAATTATCCTTATAAGTAAGGTAATTAGCATTTGCCATTTAATTTGGAAGTTATGTTGGTAAAGACCCTTAAAGGGGCAAGTTAATGTCATCAAGTCACTTAGTCAACTTCTTAATTTGAGCTTGTAGTGTTTTAAAGGTGTTCAATTTTAATCATTTAATTATGTCTACTTTTCTCTACTTTTCTAATCCTCATTTAATAAGATTTGATTTAGCTTAGGTCACTACTAAGCCCATTAGACTTTTGATAGATGTCGTGGTTATATTTTGAAACAGATTGAATATTTAGGTGATAATGATCCTTTTTTAAAATTCATTTGAACATCAAATAGGGATATTAAATTTCTGAGTTATTAACACCCAAAACCATGCCCCTAATTCTAGGATCATTTAATTGATTAAGCTTCCAAATTTAAATAATTTAAGGAATTACAAATTTATCCCTTGATTATGGCAAGAGCGAGGTTGGTTTATACCACTAAATCCCCTTGTGTTTCAATCATCCAAATAAGTTAGTTAAAATTATATATTACCCTTTTCCCTCCTATCCCCTCCTTGAATTAAGCTTAAATGTTAATTAAGGCAAATTTCCAAAATTACACATTTGCCCCTAAGGCTCTAACACTTCATAATTTGTCAAATTTAATTCAAATGACTTTGGAATTCTTATTCCACCTCACTCATAGGTCAATTAAGCAATCAGAGGAGAGAATGTGATTTTTCAAATTTTAATCTAATTTGCATATTTATTTTATTGCAAAAATAGGCTTTTTCAAAGAAAATTCCATAAGGCCAAGGAAAAGCCTAATCCCTTGAAATTTTTACTAGAGGTAAACTTAGATCAGAGAAGCATTGGGGCCAAATTTCATGATTTATTGAATTACATTTGAATTTTTAAAAATTATTTTAAATTCTCAAGTATTTATTAATTACAAAATATTTTAAATGTGGAAAATTAAGGTTTATATTTTTATTAAATCTCCCTGATGATAGAGGGGCACACCACATCCTCACAGTCAGGACTAGAGGTTATAGGAGTGACTATGATCACCTTATTATTTTTTTTTCCTCACTGTCATTCCTGGAGAATCAGCTGATGGGCTAGTAAAAGAAGAAGGAGTGACATTCAGGCCCCCCAAAGGGGCCCTAGTGGGAGAATTAATAGCTGTATTCATTGGAGGGGACCCCTCAATAGGTAGGATCCATGTAGCAGTAATAACTTCAGTCTCCTTCAGAATATTATTGGAATTTCTTCTAGGTGGGGGGTGGAGACTATAACCTCTCTCCAATGTGTGTCGAAACATTTTACACTATTGACAGTAGTAAGGTTTTTGCTCAAACACTATTTCCTGTCAGAAGCCTTCTTTGTCATACCCTATCCAAACCATTTTCAGTTCTGGGAGGGTAATATCCTTTTTTATGAAGATTTTAGTAAGTGTAGGTCCTGCTTTATTATAAGTAGGGGTGTCCACCTTGAGGGGTGTACTTATAGCTCAGCCAACGTTAAATAGAGCATTTAGGTTGAATAAAGGGAGAGGGAGGCCTGGAAATTTGAACCAAAGAGAAACCACAGGTGGTTCCTGCTTGGATCAAAACTTAGAGTCCATTTTAGAATTTTCATAGAGGTTCCTACAATCATAATGGATTGCTTGGCAAACGGCCTAACATATCCTTTTTCTAAAGTGAGCTGAAATATGAGGTGTCTCCCATCAAGTAACCCCACTTTCCAAGCCCCATTGAACTTGAGTGAGTCAAAGAAATTACTTACAAGTTCCATTTTGGGGTGTCCCAACTGGAATTTACCTACAAATGTGAATTGTACTTCTTCATTGACGGAGAAAATATCCATATCAGAAAAAAAGATGGTTGGTTCACCATTTTTTTAGCCAGGAGGATGGATGCAAGGGCAAGTACCCTTGTCAGCAGCTGTATCATGGAAGGCATGGTGGAACACCAACTTATCAAGATCTTCTAGAAGATTAGTAGCTTTGTCCACAACTCCCACGTAGGTGGCCTTTGTCCACTGAGCATTAGTAGACACATCAATGGGTGTGGCCAGGAGGAAAACTAAGAGACTACCTCAGCCTGTAAAGGAATGGAAATAAATTAAAGTTTCAAATCCCGGGAAAGATCAAACATGAAAATCAACCACCAAAGTTTCCAAGTAAGGATAGATCGACAAGTAGCCACCACTTCAACTCCACCCACTGTCAGCCTGCTCCAAGGATTCCTCATTAAGCCAAAAACCCTAGCAGAGCAACTCCAGCCACCACCCTCTTCATCTTTATATATATATATATATAAATATATATATATATATATTGCAAAACCTAATCTTTCAGCAAGAGTAACGAGAAGATGACCGATACACTTTTACAATTTTATTTACTTCCTGGCATTTTATTTATCGCAATTTACTCTTACTTTAAAATATTTTACATGCTTGGTTGTGGATTTTACTTCACCTGCAAAACAAAACCATTTTTTTTTAAATTAATAAAAAATTTTTATATATATATATATATATATATACATACGATGGTAAGGTTTTTTCGCTGCTAGGGTTTGCGAGCTGATGGATTTCTGCTAGCGATGCTTGTTGTGGTGCTGTTTGGGACTACATAATATGGGTAATCTAATGTCTTTGCTGTCGGAGGTAAGGTGTGGTTCACTGAGCTTTGTCAAGATTTGGTGGATTCTTAGTAGAGGTTATTGTTTCAATGGGTTTGAACGTGGAAATCTTTGATTTCTTCTATCTTCCCTCTAGCTATGGAGAGGTTGACAGTGAGCTCTCCTATTTTCCATATTCTATTTGCTTACAGTTTCTTCAATGGAGTTTCATCCCATTGGTGTAGAAGTTAATGCTCAATGGACACAAGCTACTTATGTTGGTGTTGTTAAAAATGGACAGCAAACTCCCAAATCATTTGAACATCTAGTTTTTCCCCAAGCTCTCGATGATGCTGCTGTTGGAAAAGGGTCCCGCCCATATGTTAGTCCCCTGGGCTTAAAAGATGATGAACCCGCCATTCTTTTTATCCCTAGGGAAATCCAATCTTTGAATGATACAATTAAATTCACTCTACTTGTAAAATTTCAATTTGGACATCCAAAGACGGATAATGTCAAAATATTCTTTGAAGAAATGCACCTCACTGAGCTTGGAAGTTGTGTTTAATGAATGGCGGACAAATATTAACCAAATTATCAAATGAAGAAGATTATGTTAAAATACTGGCCAAACTGCCTCTCCTGAATGCTGGCACTCCAATGAAATTAATTAAGTGGACTCCAAGGTTTGATCCAAGCGAGGAACCTCATATTGTTCCTATATGGTTCAAATTGCCCAAACTACCTATTCAGTTTTATCATCAAAATGTGTTGTTTAATATTGTTCGTGCACTTGGCAGCCCTTTGAAGGTGGATGCTCCAACCTATAACCTTGCTAGACCTACTGGGGCTAGAATACTAATAGAAGGAGATATAAAACTCTCCGATGTGAATAGGGTGTGGATTGACACTAAAGAAGAAGTATTTTGGCAAAACATTATGTTGGAACAAAGACCTTACTATTGTCCTCATTGTAGAATGTTTGGGCATACTATTCAGATGGGAACTCAATCCTTCCATGACAACAAAGAGAATACAAAAGTCCAATGTGTTGAAGAGTTGGCTCAACCAGCTGTGCAGACCATTGAATTGGGCCAAGGGAATGCTTTGGTTTTAAATCAAACTTCTACAACTATTGACAATAATAGAATGGAAGAAACACAGAAAGAGAATGCTTACAGTTTAGGGAGTCAATTAGATATTAATTCTCACAAGGTTGATGATCCTACCATAAATGTTCTAACTGATGCGCTTACAGAAGAATGGCAAGTTCATAAAAGTCATTAAAAGAAGAAAGGTAAGATGGAGTCAAAAAAAATTCAGGAAGTTTCTTCTATTGATGGACCTTCCTCACTTCAACTAATTGATCTATATCCTAGAGCTAGAGGAATAAGGAGGACCTTTTCACAGTGATGAAGTTTCTATGATGGAATATTAGGGGTATTGCTCAACCCTCATCTCTTAAGAGATTAATACAACTTGTTAGAATTCATAAAGTCTGGTGCTTTGCGGTTTTTGAGCCTATGGTCACAAAGCATTCCCAAAAAATTCTCAGAAAATTTCCTAAATTCAATCATTTTGCTAATTCTAATAACAAGATTTGGAACTTTACTAGAACTTAACTTCATTGGTTTGTACTTGAAAACCATTCTCAATTCATTGATATTCAATTCTCTATTGGGACTGAAATTGGATATGCCACTTTCATATGTACTAGTTGTATGCTATAAATTAAACTTCCTTATGGTTTGATTTAATGCAAATTAGTCAGTCTATTAACTCCTTCTGGATTCTGGGGTGGATTTTAATTTTGTTACATCCCCTAATGAAAGAAGAGTAGGAAGACCGCCTCTTGTATCTTTTATGAATAGATTTAATGAGTTTCTTTCTGATGCTGCTATATTTGATTTGGGTTACCAAGGTCCAAAGTACACTTGGAGGAGGGGCTCAATGTGGGAAAGGCTATATAGACTGTTGGGGATATCTATGTGGCTTTAGACTTTCCCTTTTACTATCATTACTCATCTTGCAATGTATGACTCTGATCATAGGCCACTTATTTGTTCTATTCAAAATGTTGAATGCCCTAAAAGCTCTCCCTTTAGATTTCAAAATATGTGGACTATTCATCCTGAATTTCTTCGGGATGTTGCTAAGGTGTAGAGCTCTGACAGTGAGGAGAACTCCTGGATTAATCTGTGGCACCTTAAAAAAAAAGTTGTTGCTCACCTGAAAAAGTGGAATTGGAAAACCTTTGGGAATATTCATGAGAACTTAACTGTTTCTTAGAATAAGGTCCTTAATATGGAAAAAGGGGTTTCAAAGGGGAGTAAACTCTTAATTGGATCTACACAAAGCTAATGAAGAACTTCTTATGCAGAATAATTATACTGAAAGTTTCGTGAAGCAAAAGGCTGCTATTACAAAATTCATTGAGGGCGATAGAAATTACAGCTTTTATCATGCACGTATTAATTTTTGGAGGAAATGCAATATGATTTTATCAATTACTGATTCTACAGGGAGTTGTTTATCTGATGCAAAGGCTATTGCTAAAGATGCTGCCAACTATTTTCAGAACCTTTTCAATAATCAGCCATCTTCTAGATCCCGGATTAATACTGAGCTTTTATCTGACTGCAAGGAGTATGTCTACAATTTGGTTCTGACCAATATTCCTTTGGAAGGGGAAATTAAGGCAGCACTAGATTCTATTAATGGCCACAAGGTGGCTAGTCCAAATGGTTTTATTGCTAATTTCTATAATAGTTCTTGGCCTCTAATTAGAGGATATTTTATAGCTGTTGTACAAGACTTCTTCAAGGGAGTGGATCCCCCAAGGTATTTCATAGCTTCCATCATCACTCTGATTCCCAAGAATCAAACAAGGAAAAGCTGGGGAGATATCAGACCCATCAGCCTAATCAATGTGCTATCCAAAGTTATTAGTAAGATCATTGTCACTAGGCTTCAACCCCACTTCTAGAAACTTATTAGAAACAATAAGGTGGCTTTTGTTAAAGGAAGAAATATCACTCAAAACATTTTGTTGGCTCAGGAACTTTTGTTGGATTTGGATAGAAAATAAAGAGGCAGTAATAGTATTTTCAAATTGGACATTAAAAACCATATGATACCGTCAATTGGGACTTCATTTTGGGAACCTTGGCAGCAAGGGGCTTCACTAGGGATTTCATAAATCTAATTAGAAGATGGCTCAAATGTAACAACCATACTATTTTAATTAATGAGAAAAGCCATGGTTTCTTCACTGCCTCTAGGGAAATCAAACAAGGAGACATCGTGTCACCCACTATCTTTATTCTGGCCATGGATTATCTATCAAGACTGTTGAGCCAAATGTTTGCTTCCTCTCCTTATTTGGCTTATCGTCATAGATCTAATAATGGTGAGAGTCACTTATCTTATGCAGATGATGTTATCATTTTCTCTAAAGCCATAAAGACTGCTGTCAAGACTTTGTATCAAGGGCTTAAACATTTTCAAAAAACTTTAGGTATGGATCTTAACCAACATAAATGTCAGATTTTTACTAACTCTCACTTTAATCCACAGTTAAAGTATTGGATAGTCCAGTATACTTGTTTTAGCCTAGCCACATTACCAATCAAATATCTAGGGGTTCAACTAATTAAAGGACGAACCAAGCAAACTCACTTTAATGATGTTATTGATCATATCAAAACTCAACTGCAATGTTGGACTAATTCCTTTCTCTCCATTGGAAGAAGAATCACTCTGCTAAAAAGTATCCTGACTGTCATTCCTTCATATGCCCTTCAAATGTTCACAATGAAGAAAGGAACTCAAGTTTTGCTAAGTAGATTGTTTAATAAATTCTTGTGGGCTGGACAGAAGAAGCAATTTCATTAGTTGCTCTGGAAAAAACTTCGTAAGAACTTCATGAAGGTGGACTGGGCTTTAAAGACTTCCAGCAGCTTATTTTCAAAAATCTTTGCATACTTTGGATAAAATTTAGGGCCCAAGGCAGTCTTTGGGCTCTTTATATGTAAGGGAAGTGCTGTAGATCTAGTCATCCCAATTTGACTATAAAAAACCTTGGGGGTTCTAGGCTCTGGACTAAATTATTGGTTGTCAGAACTCAAGCTAAAGATTTCTTTATATGGAAATTAGGAGAAGGGCAACTTAATTTCTGGTTAGATAACTGGACTTGGAATGGAGAGAAGCTAATTTATTCCTCCCCTAACCCCAACTTTCAAACTAAGTTGAAGGAATATTGGTTTGATAATCAATGGAATTGTAACATGTTGAATACAATTTCAAATGATGAACAGATGCAATGGGTTTAGAATACCTTTTTTTGTCATGATAAAAAAAGAGAAAATCATTACTAAGCAAGCTCCCTTCCAGAAACTGTCAGCATATATTTTTCAAAATTTCTATAAGTGGCAACCTATCTTGTGGGGAAAAACAATTTGGTGTAAGTGGCTGACCCCTTCTATGTCTTTTTTTCTTTTGGAGACTTTGGCATTCCTTACTTCCAACTAATGATATTCTGAAATGAAAATGAAAGGCCTTAGGGGACTAGGGGACCATCTTGTTGTTACCTATGTCATGCTGAAGAAGAGTATTTAGACCACTTATTTTACTCTTATTCTATCTCTCAAACAATTTGGTCTGAGCTGTTAAATCAATTAAATATTGATACTCCCTAAGTTAGCTGGGACAAATTCCTTTGCTGCTGGAAGTACTGGCAAGATGTTAATTTGTTGATCATTCTTTGTATAGTTGCTTGGTTTATATGGATGAGTAGAAATCAAACAAAGTTTGATAATATCCCACCTTTGGGTAGGTCGGTGGTGTTCAATTCCACTTCCTATACTCAAAAAATCATTAAATACCAGCAGTTCCAAAACTTATTTCATAATTAGGTTACTGATAAGAAAGTTCAGCAAATCTACAAACCAACTTTGGATCCTTGGACCCCTCCTCCTACTGGTTGGCAGAAAGTTAATACTGATGGAAGCTATACTAGGGAGTCTTCTGGCTTTGGGGGATTTTTTAGAAACTCCCATGGGAAGTGTTTGCTGTATTTTTCTTCCCCAACCTGGGCTAATGATGCACTGGAGACAGAGATGATAGCCATATATTAGGCAATAAAGTTTGCTAATCATTGTAAGTTCAGCCATTTGATAGTAGAATATGATTCCAACACGTGTATAAGGATAATAAAAAAAGAAGAAGTTCCTCCTTGGCATATTCCCAGGTGTATAAACAAGCTCAAGCATTTCCTGAATAGCGGTAGAGTGAAATTTAATCATATTCTTAGAGAAGGCAATGGTCCTGCTCATTGCTTAGCTTCTATGGGCAGGAATACAAAACAAATCTCAATGGGAAGTGTACCTTCAACCTCATCTCAGCTAGCCTTTCTTTTCCATGGGTATAATTTAACCATTCCTTATCTTCATATATATACAATCCTCATGAAATTTTATTTAACTTTGTTTTGGTGAGGGGCTCCATCCCCTCACTTTTTGTGCCTTTTTCTTCCGACTTAACATGTAAGGAGCCATGAGTAGCTCTCTCATCAATATATATATATAACAACATGGTGGCAGCTGAAGAAGGTGCTCTGCTAGGGTTTCTGGAAGGATAAAGACTTGAGGGAGTAGGTTGAGGTTTGTTACTGAAGAAGTGATTAGTGGAGTTTGCTTCCTTGCTTGGTTTTTACTTTGGTGGTTCCTCTCCTCTTTTCAAGTCTCCGGGGCTTGGAGTCCCATTGGTGGTACAGTTCCATTGGGTAAACTCTCTCTTTGTTCATTTGGAACTGGTGGGGGTGGGGGTTTCTTTCCCACTTTTCTTCGGCTTTTGGTTTAGTTCTTTGGATGCATAAATGAGTTAAAATTTACTGATTTTGATACTTCTCCAAGTTGTCTTCCATTTACAGTAACTTATACTCCTGTAGAGGGGAGTTTATCACCTCTTTTTTTTGGGGTTCCTTAACTTGACTACAGCTGTTGATAATTCTACTGATTCACAACGGAACAAAGCAACTAATGTTGGAGTTGTTGGAAGAGTAAATGATGCATTACATAATTATGATCAACTGGTGTTCCCTCAGGAATTTCATGACACAGCAGCTGGGAAAGGAAGCTGCTCTTGTATTCACCCTCTTGGATCAAAGGAGGGGGAAACAACTATTTTCTTCACTAACAGAGACATTGCCTCACTTAAGGAAGATGTAAAATTTACTTTGGTGGGAAAAATTGAATTAGTACACCCAAAGATGGAGCTGGTAAGAAATTATTTTGAATCTCTAAAGTTTATTAGAAACTAGAAAATTAGTTTAATAGATTGGAGACATGTCCTTATCCAATTGTTTGTAGAGGAAGACTATGCAAGAATCTTTGCAAACCAATCTGTGGTTATTGCTGGAACGACAATGAAAATAATGAAGTGAATCTCTGATTTTGATCCAAGAAAAGAACCCCTTGTGGTTCCTTTATGGTTCAAATTGCCTGGCCTCCCACTTCCTTTCTTCAAATTAAATGCTCTATTCAATATTGGTGGAGCATTAGGTACTCCTTTGAAAGTGGATGCCACCACATACAACAAGGTCAGACCAGCCCTTGCAAGAATACAAGTTGAAAGAGACATCACTCAACCTAAGTTGAAGAGAATCTGGATAGGATCAAACACTAATGGTTTTTGGTAAAAAAAAATTGTAGCTAAACAAACACTATACTACTTCCAACATTGTGAAATGTTTATCCATACAGTGGAGAAGTGTTATAGGCTACATCCCCCTTCCAGAAGGAATACTATTAGGGATCAAAAAGACTCAGGAGTAATACCATTTCAGACAACTGGTATCATTGCTGAAGAACTAAATCTATCTAAAGATGGTGATAACAACAGGAACAATACTACTGAAATGATAGACGGACTTCCCCAAATAAACATTGTTGCTTCCTCATCAAGTGATCCATTAGGTGAGTTGTCTGGTTCCCCCTCTAATAGAAATGCAGAGGAATCTCCAATCAGATCTATAAGAAAAAAAATTAATGAAATTATCTTGATTACTCCTCCCTCCTCTAGTCATGATGAGTTGGGGGTTCCCATTCATACAGAAGTTCCTGACAAAGTCTCTGAGGATAATATAATTACTAGCCTGAAGAAGAAACTTGAAGATGATTGGCAAGTCCAAACAGCAAAGAGAAAGAAATAGCCAGCAACTGAAGTTCAGAAATTGCAACAAGGGGCAAACTCCATCAAGACAAAAGGCAAGGCCAGAACTAAAAATGGTTCTCTTATTCAAACCCATAGAGGAAGAACCATATCAGGATCATAGCCATCTCTCCATCCCTTTCCCCAACCAATGATTAATCTACTTTGCTAGAATATAAGGGAGATGGCTAATCCCCTTTCTCTTAAAAGAGTTCTTCATCTTAATTTTAAATATAAATTGTGGTGCATAGCCATCCTTTAACATATGGTTCAAAAAAATTCTCAAAAGTTGATTAAAAAATTCTCAGGCTTCACTCATTTTGCTAATATCAATAATAAAATTTGGATTTTCTGCAGAAAGAAAACCAGTTGGAACTTCTTAACTAACCACCAACAATTTGTTCACTTCTCCTTTAATATTAATGGCCACATGGGATTTGCTACCCTTATTTATGCAGGATGTCCAAAGAATGATAGAAAGGAGCTTTGGAATTATTTACTGAACATGAGCCAACAAATGAACTCCCAATGGTTGGTGGGGGAGATTTTAACTACATGACCTCCTCTTCTGAAAAATTTGGTGGAAGAGCCCCAAGTTTAGCAAAGATGAACACTTTCAGTGATAACCTCAATAGTGTTGGTCTTTTTGACTTGGGATACAAGGGACCTGCTTTCACATGGAAAATGGGTGCCAATTAGGAGGGACATGATAGAGTTATCGTCAATGATAATAGGTTTACTCATTTTTTGCTTACATTTTTCACTCACCTTAGCCTTGCTAGATCTGACCATAGGCCAGTCCTAATAAGTATTACCTCTTCTGAACCTACCTCATCCCCTCTCCCATTTAGATACCTCAACATGTGGTCTTCCCATCCTTCTTACAATTCTAGAATTTCTGATCTTTTGAAAGGTATCTCTCACCCTGAACCTCTCATTAAACTCAATTTGCTGCAAATCAAAGCAGGCAATGCACTTAGAAGGTGGAGCTGGGAAGCCTTTAAGAATGTTATTAATAATATCCAAGATGCTGAAAATGAAGTGACAAGATTGGAGCAGGAAGAACAGGAAGGAAAAGTGGAGGAAAAGGATGTACTTATTGCTCAACATAACCCTACTTACTGCTATTGACTATTAAGAACAATTGTTAACATAGAAGGCTGCAATGAATATCTTTACTGATGGGGACAAAAATACTAGATTCTACCATGATTATATTAAGTATAAGAGGAAGTGTAATATAATCCATGCTATCCAAAATGCTGAGGGGAAGTGGCTACATGATAATTCTGAGATTGCTTATGATGCAATCAGCTATTACAAAAACATGTTAAACCAAGTTTAGAATCACAGAATCCCAATTTATAAAGCATATTTCTTTGCTAAACTGAACTACATTTCAAATATTATTCTCACTGATATCCCCAATGAACGAAAAATTTGGTAGGCTATTAATTCTATTGACAACAAATAATCAGCTGGTCCAGATGGATTTACTGCTGAGTTCTACAAAAAATCTTGGGAAACCATAAAATTTGATGATATTGAAGTTGTGGGCTGGTGAACTCATTTTCCCATAAAATTTGATGATATTGAAGTTGTGGGCTGGTGAACTCATTTTCAAGTCCGAAGAAGACATCAATGACACCGCTTACGATAGCACCGGGAGCAAGGAGCCAATTCTCAAGCACCACGGTACACCGCTTACCATCAACTTATATCTTTCCGACAAAGAAGACGAAACACCTGAGAATTCAATAATGATATCTCAAGAAAAAGAAATCACAGAATTTAACTTCAGGAGCGGAAAAGTGTTACCACCAATTACAGCTCCAATAGACAAAGGAAGGCAGATAATGACTCAAGAGGAGATACCCCCAATTCCACCAGTGGAAGAACTACATGATCAAGACAAAATTAGAGGATCAAAGAAAGTAGAATACAATGTGCTAGCTCATCTTAGGAAGTTGCCGACCCGATTAAGCATCTACGATGCTCTGATCCTTTCAAAGGAATTGAGAGAGTCTTTTGTTACTGCATTGCTTGAACAAGAGATTTGCTTAGCTCAGTCTCAGTTGGCCAGCTCATCCTTAGATGAAGTTTGTTCATTGAAAGAACAGCCTGGGGTAACCTTCATAGACGAAGACTTGCTATACGGTACCGTCGACCACAACCTTCCACTCTACATCTTCATCAACATTGACAGATTTGTGTTGTCCAGAGTTTTAGTAGATCCTGAAGCATCTCTTAACTTGATGAGCCTACGGACATTGGTCAATTTGGATATTGAAGATCAAGAGCTTACGACCGATAAAATGATGTTAAGAGGATTCAACCAAAATGGAGAAAAAGCCCTTGGATCGATTACATTGTTTATGAAGGTTGGAGAATAAGCAACAACCATAAGTTTCATATCATCGATGCCGAGACTCTTTCAATGCTCTACTTAGTCGACCAGTGCATTCATGAACACAATGCTAGGTCTACCATGGATTCATGAACACAATATGGTTCCATCATCTCTACACCAGTGCATCAAATACTGCAAAGATGGTCAAGAAAATTGCATCAAGGGAGACTTACAACTATTTTCAGTGCATGAGGTTGATATCTATGAAGATGCTGCCTACTATGCACCTCCAAAGAGAATTGTCTTCTTTCGTGAAGTTATCACAAACAAAGATGAAGATTCAGAAGAATTAAATAGAGGAGGGCATTCAAATCCGCTTCAATGATCTTCCACCACTCCCTTACAACGTGTTGGTGAAGGTTTTTTTAGTTCGCGCACCCAAGGTCGAGGTCGGGGATGTGGACGAGGAAGGATCAATTTAATTGTTGAACGGACTAGGCCAACCATCAACATTGGAGATGAAGACAGTTCTGAAGATGAGATAATGATGACAAGACAGAAGAAACCTCAGTATGAGATATCCCTAGAAGATACAAGAAAGAACGAATATGAAACAATGTATGATCAGATAAACCACTATGTGAATGCTATGACCCTTACTATGACCCTTACTTTACTTCGATTCTCCCTCAAAAGGTCTAGAGTTTAGAGGTCAAGGAAGTCCATAGTGTTGGTACAAAGCCGATCAAATTTTACCATGCTTCAACCTCTATTGAGCTTAAAAGATATGTAAAATTGGATGATGATCCTAATGAATTAATGGAATTGCCTTTTGGTTACTTCTCGCCTTGTGTGCAAAAGTTAATTCAACAGGGACACTTATGAAAACAAATGCCAAAAGATAAATTTCAAATTTTTGAAAAATTATGGAATGCTAAAAGTCTAACTCCAAACTCAAAAGAAGGTCTCAATTTTGGTACAGTCGGACAAGTCGATGATTCTGAATTTTGCATGGTTGTTACTGGTGGAGGATTGCCTCGATATACTCGATATACAAGATGACTCTACTGATCAACTAATAGAAGATGCTCCCCCAAAATTTTAGGAGGAAATTAAATCTACCATTGATTAATTGAAGGAGATTAACCTCTGAACTGAAGAACAAACCCGACCTACATTTATAAGTTCTCTACTCAATGACAAAGAATCTTCAGGATTGATTAAACTATTAACAGAATTCAAAGATTGCTTTGCATGGAGCTATGATGAAATGAAAGGACTGTCATCAGAGTTTGTGGTCCATAAACTCAGGTGGACAAGAATATACTCCAGTGAAACAAGCACCCAGGAGAATGCGCCTTGAAATAGAACAATAAAGCATCATCGAGGTGAAGAAATTAATGAACGCCAACTTTATAAAAGAAGAATAGTACCCCACATGGTTAGCTACCATTGTACCTGTTAAGAAGAAAAAACCAACTGATCTGTGTTTGTGTCGACTTCAGAGATTTGAACAAGGCATGTCCAAAAGATGAGTTTCCACTACCCATACCAGAGATGATCGTGGATATCACTTCAAGACATGAAATTTTCTCCTTCATGGAAGAATCATCGGGATACAACTAAATCAAAATGGCTCCCAAGGATGCAACACTTATAGCCATCAGAACACCGATCACACTGATGTCGTTCGGCCTAAAGATTAACCAAGTAGAATGCTACGTGGATGATTTGGTCATCAAAAGTAAATGAAAAATAGACCATTTGTATGATTTGAGGATCATGCTTGAATGGTTACAATGATATGACCTTAAAATGAATCCCTTAAAGTGCGTATTTTTACCTCCAAGAAATTTCTGGAATTCATTGTCCGTCGACGAGAAATTGAGATCGACCCAGATAAAATTAAAGCTATCTTGGAATTGCCTCCTCCTAAAACTTTGAAAAAACTACGTTCCTTCGAAGGGAAGTTAGCATATCTGAGACGCTTTATTTCCAATCTCTCAGGTAGGTGTCAGCATTTTTCGACATTAATTAAAAAGGATGCCAAATTCATTTGGTAAGAGAAATGTCAACAAGCCCTTGAGGACGTTAAACAATATTTAATGACACATCCTGTCTTCGCAGCCCCTATCCCAGGGAAACCATTAATATTTTATACAACAGCTTTAGATGGCTCTCTTGGAGCCCTCTTAGCCCAAATCAATGATGAGGGTAAGGGAAATGCACATTAGTCACGTAATACTGACGGAGATAACGTATCCACCTATTGAGAAGCATTGTCTATTGAGAAGCATTGTCTGTGAGAAGCATTGTCTGACGTTAATTTTTGCTGCTCAAAAGCTTAGACATTACATGCTTTCTCATAAGATTACCCTAATATCAAAAGTTAATTCGTTGCAAAATCTGATGACCCGACCAACACTTTTTGGACGTCTAGCAAGATGGTCAATGATCTCATTTCAATTTGATATAACTTTGTTCCCCTCTGTGCTATCACGGGACGGATACTTGCAGACTTTCTCGCTGTACACCCACTGCCTGCTGGTCCTCTCTCAAAAATGTGTTACATCAAAAATGTTTTACAAGATGAGCAAATACTACAAATGGAATTTTCCAGTGTGCAACACTGGGAAATGTACTTCGATGGCACTTTGTCAGCCAAAAAAGACAAAGGATTGTGCACAGTTATACCAGGTAAAGCAGGGATCGGTTAGATCTTTATCACGCCAGATAAGGGTATATTGAGGTTCTCATACCACCTGACAGAGCCATGCACCAAAAATGAAGCCGAGTATGAAGCTTTAATCACCGGATTGGAAATGACAATCTCAATGGATATAACAAACATTTCCATCTATGGCGACTCCCAACTCGTCATCCAGCAAGTCGCCGGACAATACAAAATTTTGAAACAAAGGATAGCAGAATACCATCAGTACACGATGAAGCTCCTGGAGCAGATTCCCGTTGTGACTTTCTACCGGATTCATAGGGGAGATAATGCACATGCCAACGCTCTAGAAAAACTTGCTAAGGAATTGGCATGTCCCCCAGAGGATTTCAATGAAATCACAGTGCAAGGAAGCCGAGTCTTGTCTCAGATCAACCTCAAAACTTTACACAAGCTCCAAAAAGAAGAAGCAAGAAATACAGTTGCAAACATCAATGAAGATTGGCGCAAGCCGTTAATAGAATATTTGCATAGTGGAAAGCTTCCAGAAGACAAGTTTGAAGCATAACACATCATAAGAAAGGCTATGTCTTACGCCTTGATGGGAAACGTTCTATATATAAGATCATTCGACCAGATGTGGCTACGGTGTTTGAGCAGAGCCAAAGAACAAAATATTATCAAAGAAGTACATGCCAGATTGTGTGGCGCTCATCAGTGAGGGCCAAAAATGAAAATGAAGATCAAAAGGCTCGGGTATTATTGGCCATCAATGATGTCCGAATGCATGGATACAGCTAGAAAATATCACCAATGCCAACTCCGTTGGGTGAGGTTACGATGCAGCACGTATTTCAATTCTTTAAAAGCCAAATTGTCTATCATTTCGCAGTGTCACGAAGAATATTTTCCGACAATGGGACAGCTTTCAAAAGCACCAAAATCAATTATTTCATCAAAAGACACGGGATAGATTGGAGATGCTCTACAATTTACTATCCTAGAGTAAATTGTCTGGCTGAATCCCTCAACCTGCCTCAACCAGACATTGGTACAAATTTTGAAGAAAACACTGGATGAAAATAAAAGGGGTTGGCACAAAAAACTATTAGAAGCCTTGTGGGCCTACCAGATGACTTTCAGGACTCCCACTCAGTATACACCCTATATGCTTGTGTACGTGTCCGAGGTCGTGTTATCGCTAGAAATCCAAACACCGTCTCTTAGAGCTACTGTTGCCAACCAACTCACAACAGAAGAAAATGCAAAACTAAGACTTGAATAACTGGAAAGTCTTAAGGGAAAATGAATAGAAGCACAACAACATTTGGACCTTTACCAGGCAAAGATGGTACAAGCCCATAACAAATTGGTCCGCCCAAGAACATTCAAAGTTCGTGACCTCGTACTTGTGCTCAAAAGGCCTATTCTCGCACGCCGCAAAATAGGTGGAAAATTTGAGCCAACTTGGGAGGGACCATTGTTGATCTCACTTTTGGTTGAGGTTTAGTTTTCCCTCTTTAGTAGCATAAGGTCTAGCCATAAGACTTTTCTTTTGACTATTCTTAGAAAACTAGACAAGGAATTCTCACCATTATAAATTTCAAACTCTTCTCTACTCAACTTGAAGTTCCACATATTGGTCATAACCTCTAGCACATAGTAGGTGGGGTCACTATGGGGGGACTCAAGATGATTCACCCTTAGGAATGTTGTACCTTAGGGTTGACCCTGAGTGTTGATCTAGGGCTAAGACACTTATTTGCACTCACAAGACTCATAAGAACTCATTACCCTAAACCCAGAACTTCTAGGCTTTGGTCCCATCATACTTTTGAAAGACTCTTGTAGGTGGTTCCCTAACCCATTAGCCCTAGGCTAGAATTTAGCTACGACCACTACATAGAGGACCCAAAATGGGCCCAAAATGGGATTTCCATTGATTGATGGTAGTTGGCACATGGCTTATTAATGGTGGTTGGTACTCCAACTCTACTAAGATACCCAACCTAGCCTTTTGCCCCAAAAATTCTCCACACTACCCAGATACATATGTTTACAGTTTAAGGACTGCAATTTTATTACTTTACCCAAATCTAGCCAAAATACTCAGACTTGTTTGAAAATCATTTCAAACAACTTGGAAACACCCAAATTACCCAAAATCCCCAAATTGGCCAAATTACCAAAATACCACACTTGGGCTCAAAATTTCAAAATTCTAAAAAATCCCAAAAATTTCCAAAGCCTCCCAAATATTCTCAATTTCATTTTCCTCAACAATCACATGACCCAATTTGGCCAATTTGACCATCTTTGATCAAAACCCCCAAATTGTCTATTAAATGCCCAAATTTCCCCAAATTCAACTCAAATGTCCACAATTTGATCTCAATTTACCCAAATTTAAATCCTAAACTCAAATTCACTTTTGATATAGCCAAACTAGACAAAATCCAAGCTTAATTGGCCCATGATTTGAGTTCAATTTTGATATAGGTCAAACCCCTAATTTTGGTCACATGACTCAATCTCACCAAATTGAACTCATAGCCTAGTTAATTGGACCCAATTAATGTTGAAAAATCTCTATAACATTCCTACACATGAAAATCAACCATAAATTGGCCTTGGTGAAGCCTCAAATCCATTTTATTTTGGCCAAAATCCAAAATTCCCAAATTTAGCCCCAAATTGGCTAAGTCCGCATATTTCACCCAATTGATTTCCTTAACCTCCAAATTGGCATCCAATTCATGTTTAAAACTCTTCATGGGGTCCCTATGGACCATTTAAAATAATCAATTTTGAATTAACCCATAGCTATCCCAAACTAGACCCAAGTTTAGCCCAGACCCAAGTTTAGCCCAACATATTTAGCCCAACATAACCAAATTGATTAAATTCAAAATTCCATCAAATTGACCCTTCAATTGAGCTCAAAACCACCTCCATCCTTCACCAAAGTTGTTCATTATGATCATCTACACCAAAGGCAACATTTATTTGGGCTAATTCACATGGCTAACCTAGCCCAAATCCAAGTTTTGGTCATTTGCACCCACTTGGGCCCATGCACTAAATGTGACCTAACCACCCTAAAGTCACCAAATTAACTCCATCACGGCCATTAGTTGGACTTACTGACCAGTCCAAACACCATGAAACCACCTAAATAAAGTCATGGACCAAAGGTTCCTCAAATCAAGGGATATTATTAATACACATGCTTAAGATATCCCATGCTTAAGATATCCTTGCCAAATTAAAGCACATTTGCATTAAATTGTTGTGATGGATTCCTCTGGATGTCCTGAAAACCTAGCCACCTCCCCTTAGCCGATCGGCCAGCCTAGTAGTCAGAAAATGTCCAAACCGAGAGCTACCCCCATGGAGCTTCACCAAAATCAAACCTAGAGGCCAGCTCAGCCAAATTGAATTGACTTCCTCTGCCCTCCACCTCAGCACCACATTACACCCTCTAATTGGGCCTGCTCACCACCCAAAAAAATACACCTCCATGACCGTTGAATTAAGTGCTGAAAATTTCTTAGAGAGAGCTCCCCAAATTGACCACAGAGCTTCCCTAAGATCCCCTCAATGCATTTCAACTGTTTACCCTCATCAATTTTCACTACCGGAGTTCAATTTTGAGCTCAAAACCGTGACGGAAACTAGGACAGAGCTCATTACACCTCCACACTCCACCAAACTTAAATTAACTCTAACCACATCTTCCCAACCAAGAAAGAAGCCAAAGCACGATAAATCCCCGTTCCACAGACTCTCTACCATAGCTTTAAACCAACACCCAAATCCGGTTGTGATCGAATTCATACATAAGCCTCACACCACAGTAAGAGGCTTAATCTTAATAGAGGCTTAATCCCTAGCCTCCTTGGACCCTAAAGAACGTGCCAAGACCCTTTGATTGAAGCTGCACTTCTCAGAGCAAATGTATAAAACTTCTCCCCTCCCGAGCCTATTTTAATTCTCCATTTAATTAGGTTTAATTTAATTGCATGATTATGCATGATTATCGTGCGTCTCACTTAGACGAGTCCTTAGGATCAAACCTGAAGATCAAACCTGAAGTGTCAAACCTGAAGTGATTTTGTTGAGTCTAGGCTTAGATCTTAGGGTTTTAGTGTGGACGGTCATGGGATCATTCTATTGGGGACGATGACTGGCCGATGCCTGGGAGCCGTTTGATCAAGCATGTATCAAATGGACGGCTAAGATGAAGCCAAACAGCGCTTCTTTACACAAACAGCGGGATGCATGGCTGCTGGCATGGTCGGCGGCGTCAAATGGGAGCGCATCGCGTGAAGTTTCGTGTCAGAGCCGTCGTAGGTTGACGGGGCGTTGCGTGGATAAGTAGAAAAATAGGGCTTTTTCGATTTACTTAAACTCCCTTAACTTCAAAAATACATAACTTTGTGAAGAAAAATCATAAAAATAAAATAAAAATACCCTCTTACTTAGTGAACAGAGGAGAACAATGCGGAAATGATTTGAAGTCCATTTGATGAATAATTTGATGAATATTTTATTTTTAAAAAATTAATAAGTGTTAGGAGTATTTTGATTCTCCATGCATGTTGACTCATCATCATAGCTTAAATTTTTGGCATGTTGTAGCCTCTATCAAGAAGAACATTCCCTGATTTTTCCAAAGTCAAAGGAGGTCCCTAGAGAGATGATCACATTTTTTTAAGTTTATGTGCATTATTTGCCTAGAATAATCACGGAAATTAGCATGTTGCTTAGAAAATTCCATGAAAATTTTGAAAGGTCCACCATGACTAGAGAAGGTTTTGGAAATAATTTTATGGGTAGAAGTCATTTAAAATGTACTTAATTTTTATGAGCACAAAATCACTAAGATAATCAATTTTGAAAGATATAAACATTTAAATGACTTGATTTATCATCTCTCGTGTTATTTATGATCCAGAGAACTCACCATAAAAATTCCCAAATATTTTGAGTTCATTTGATAACTTAAATTGATTTTAAAGAAAAAACATCATTTTTGACATTTAAATGATTTTTAAAAATCAAAATATAACTAAAAAAAATCAAAATATAACTAAATCAAAATATAACTAAAAAATTTATCAAAACTTATTTTTTGAGTTCTCTATGATCAGGGGTATTTTTGAAAAATAAAATGACATTTAAAATAAAAATTTGATTTTTAACCTATTTTTAATATTTAAATAATGAAAATTTTCTAAAAGTCACAAAAATAATGAAACTCATGGAAATGTTCTAAATTGCTTCCTAATCAGTTAGGAATAATTAGAA
Organism: Phalaenopsis equestris; assembly: GCF_001263595.1. NCBI lineage: Eukaryota > Viridiplantae > Streptophyta > Magnoliopsida > Asparagales > Orchidaceae > Phalaenopsis > Phalaenopsis equestris. The sequence continues at coordinate 228,136 of NW_018250817.1, read as the reverse complement.
TATTTTTCCTACTTTTCTAAATAAAGATATTGAATTTTAAAGCTTAAAAATGATTTTTAAAGGATAAAAATGGGTTTCCATTAGGAATAATTCCAATAAATCAAATATAATTCAAAAAAATATAAAATTTTCTTCTTTAAGTTTTCTGACCTCAGGGAAACATTTTAAAAATACCAAACTTAATTTTCCCCATTTGAAATAATTTATATTTAATAAATACCCTATAACTTAAAATATTTATAAAAATTCAAATAAAATTCAAAAAATCATGAGATTTGGTCCAAAGGCTTCTCTAGTCTAGGTCTACCTCTAGTAAAAATTTCAAAGGATTAGGAGTCACCTTGGTCAAGTTAGGAATTCTCTTAGAAAAATCCTATTTTTGCATGAAAAAATATATATATATATAAATAAATTAAATTTTGAAAAATCATATTTTCTTCTCTGATGTCTTAATTGACCAATAAATGAGGTAAGATAAAAATTTTAAAGTCATTTGATTTGAATTTGACAAATTATGAAGTGTTAGAGCCTTAGGGGAAAATGTGTAATTTTGGAAAATTAGCCTTAATTTAAAGAGGAAATGGGTAACCTCTGATCTTAATCAATTTATTTGATGTTTGAAACACAAGGGGTTAATTGGTAGAAACCAATCTCACTTTTTTAATTGAAAAAGATAAGTTAATATATTTCTGAATTATTAAAATTTGAAAGTTAATTAAAGTAAAATGAATCTAGGACTTAGGGGTATGACTTTTGAAGTCAATGATTAATCAATTTTATACCCCTATTTTAATGTTCGATCAAAATTCAAATCATGATTCATGACCACCTAAGCTCTAACCTCTTCAAAACTAATTAAGACACTCACCTAGGTCTTAAGGGCTTAGTAGTGACTTATGAAGTGACTTAGGCTAAATTAAGTTTCATTTAAATAAGGATTAGAAAAGCAAACTTCATTTAAAATTAAAACATCTTTCAAAAATTACAAGCCCAATTAGGAGCAAAATTTAGTTAAATGTTCCAACAAAACTAAGTGAATCCAATAGAAAATAGTGATGCCTGAAAGAGGGAACCGTAGGATCCTAATCAGTGTCGCTCTAATCAACTTTAACATGCCCCCAAAAAAATTAAAGAACTTCAACCATAGGGCCACCTGATTTGACATCATAACTTGACACATTAAAGAACTCAAACTCGTCGCGGTGAGGAGCTTGGAGCTAGCATGGTGGGCAACACCACCATTTTCAACAGCAAAACCTGTCTTCCTCAGCTAAACCAATCTTCCTTCCTTAGATATAAACGACAAAGCCATAAAGCTTCGAGGTTTCTTCCATATGCAACGTAAATCCTCACCTTATCTTTAGGCCTTTGTATAGCCATGTTATACAATATAAGTCTTAACTCATCTTAGGATTACGAGGTTGTCGTTTGTCACGAACTAAATCCTCACAGCTTCCAAGCTATTTGTGTGATAGTTTCACATGAATATAAGCCCTAATTAATAAAATTGGCAGGATGAAACACCTAAATATTTCTCCTCAAAATTCAAACCAAACATTAGGATAGCTTGAAATGTCACGAGGGTTCTCCTTTGGATCCATGACATCCTTTAGTTATTCCTTCTTTAGATTCTACATTCAAATGTTTCAAATTTGAACCAATCCCCTTTCACACCTCTACTTCCAATCTCATTAAAGAGTCCTACCCTTTGAAATACCTTGAGGATAATATTTCTTGATTTTTATCGAGTTTTCTTAGGTGACTTTGGTCATTCAAGATGTTGGTCATTCGACTTTGGTCATTCAAGATGTAATTAACTATAGGGGCTTTCCCTTATAGGAAGCATGTCCGAACCAAGCTTAATATAAACCCTAATTAATCCTTTTTGTTAAATAGGACAACTTTTCGGCAAATATAAAGGTTTCGTAGACCAAACGGATGTCATATATTCCTTAGTTTTTTCAATTACTTAATTTATTTGATCAAGCCTCCTCCTCAAGTCTTGTGTTCATCCTTCGGGATAAAAACAGGGTTGAGGTATAGTACTCTTTCATTTAAACTATGAAAAATATGAGGTCAGTTTGCTTTCATATTTTTTAAAAACTAAATATATATGTAAATTAAAACGTCTTTCTGAAGCGGGCGGCGAGATTTTGATTCCGGTGATCGATAGTTTCTTACGGGCAACTCCTCCCACCAAAAATAGCGCCGACAGCTTCTGGCGACTCCGCTTGGGACAAGCTTTTCTCTCCATAAAAATAAATAAATATAATCTTCACACATCGGTAATGTGTTCATGTCACTCTTGGACCAAATTTACCTTCTTCCGCTGGCATTCTTTACCCATTTCTGTCTTGGGAAGGTACAACCAACTCCTTGGACTTCAGGACTAGCTGTTCACATCTTTGAGCAGAGGGGTTCAGAAGCAGGGGGTTTAAGAAGCCATTAAGGACTCTTTATATTTTTGTATGGGGTCAAAACCCCTAATAGGTGTGTCGGTGGACTAGTTATACCTGGGCATTTTTTGCGACTAAATATGTCCTTCACTGGGTCCTAAAATACTTCACATTCCCCTTCCAAATTTGATTTGCTATTCCGCAAATTAAATCAAATTGTGTTGTGTTGTGCGCACTTTAAAATTTTCTTATATTAATTAAATTTTACACTTTTCTTAAACAAGATTTTAAGATACCCATAAATTACGACCCGCCCGGTCTACCGATCAATCTCTACTTTCAGTGCTTGCACTAAAAAAATTACGAGGTTTTTGACAATAAAGCTAACCCTGAGACTTTCTGTTTTCAAGCCCGTCGCAATGGCTTACCCAACGCTGACATTTTCCTGCAACTTCCCAATGGACCGTAGGGCCCGTAACGTTGCTCCCACCATCAAGTTTGGAGTAGGATTCGAAGACCTCGAGGTCATCCTCGGGAAAGCCCCGTTCTTGGTAATAAAGTCCGCTGCTCCAGAAATACGGGAGCCGTTTGTAGAATTCAATATGAGCTGCCTTCAAGACTTTCCTACCTGCAAGAAGTCAAAAATTACTGCCGTCGTGGCAACCGCCAAAGCTACTAGCCCTGCTGCTGCTAAGGGGAAAGAAGTGATGATTATTGAGAATCCGACTAAGGGATTAACTGTCCCACCACCCGTGTTTGAAATCTGATCATGTTCAAGGATTTTACCGCTGACCCAAACTCAAAGGAGGAACCGTAACAAAAAACTTCAGAGGGCCATTAAAGCTCAAGCTCCTAAGGATACATCTGTCAAGGAGGAGCCTCATCAAGATGAAGAAGTATACCAAAAATTTATCCACTCCTGCGAGGAAGTAGATTCCATCCTCTGACAGATACCAAGGAATATGAGAGCATCAGAAGGATTGCTGTCGCATTACCGTCACTTCATGGACACGGTGAGGAGAGAAAGAAGTTTGCTCCTATCACTCGTTAGTGCAATTTTCAGAAGGCTTGCTACCAAAGAAGGATGTTCGGTTAGCGAGTTACTTAAACCTTAAAGTTACTTAAACGAGTGGGAGATGCAATTTCTCCTCGCTTGAAGAAGGAAATTTTGAAGGGCGTCAAATATGCCATACAATCTCACAAGATAGCTGGAGTGTCACCTACTCGCACCCCCATTTGGTTTCCTTTAAGGAACAGAGTTGATACCGCAGCGATTACTACTGATTGTACTACCACCAAGACAGCAGGCCGTCGACTGGTTAAGTCAAGACTGGGTTCAAAAATCTTACCCGTCACCCATTATGGAGACATTCCTACAATCCGAAAGACAAAGACAAGATGCTACATCTTGAGACATCATCGTCAAAAAAAGAAAAGGTATGATACCCAAGGTCGCCACACCGATACAGTCCAGTTAGCCCACGGGACAAGAAATGAAACCAGTGTCTGAAGTATCTAACATTGTAGCGACAATAGCCAGCTAGATGGAGGAACAAGTAGAGGATGTCCATCAAGGTCCTCCAGATCTTAAAGCGATCAAGGAATCGATAATTGAGGAGAAAGTTGAGAAACTCAGGATCGAGATTTCTGAGTTAGCTCAAGAACACGGAGTTTCTGTCGATGGCGACAATGAAAATTTTGATTACAATGATTACTTGGAGGAGGATTTCATGGATGTTCATGTGATCAAAACTAGAGCCACCACATCTGTGCGCGAGGCTCAACCTCACACCGAAGAGAACACCGTAGATGAGCCCTCCTGGAGAAAAGAAAAGAAGAAATGACTGCAGCTATGACCGTCATGGCCACCATTCACGGGCAATTAAAAGCACCGCAATTGGCTTCTCCAGAGATTAATCAACCAGAAATCATACACATTATAGATGAAAGAAGAGAGACTGCTTCAACAAACAAAGATGAGCAACCGAAGAAAGATTCTCCATCAAGTGTCATGCCAACAAAGGAGTTCAAGAAAATGGTTGAACAAGTGCGGGACGCCTTAGCCCAATCTAAGGGCGGTGTATCAATTTTGAAGGGTAGACCTTACCCGGAGGAGTTTGATGTCGTGCCTTTACCCAAGGGTTTTGTGGCCCCAAAATTTAAGATATTTGATGGGATTAGAAATCCCAGACAGCATATAACACATTTCCGAGCCAGCTGTGTCAACACGAGAAATAATGAAGCTCTACTCTGTCAGCAGTTCGTCAGCAGCTTGTCAGGAATTGCTTTCGACTGGTACGCTGGCTTGCCTAACGGGTCTTTTAAAACATTTTCTGAATTAGAATAGTTATTTGTTAAAAGATTTGTCGGGGCACAACACCATGTGTCCATTGAAGAGCTCTTGATGAAAAGCAAAAGCCTAGAGAAACCTTAGTGGACAATATTTTGAGGTGGAGAAGCCTTAGAATGAAATGTGAACCTCAGCTACAGGAACATCATGCGATTTAAATTCTACTCAAGAGCATTCATGGGCCAGTAGCTTTATTGCTTAAGGGACTCACCATCAAATCCTTCGAGAAGCTACTCAGTAAAGCCAACAGTCTTCAAGAAGAAATAAAACACATGGAGCCACATGAAATGGGTAAGGTGACCAGAGTGTTCGAAAAGAAATCAAAAGTAGTAGCGACCGTGGACAAAAAAAAGCAACCAATAAAGACATATGCAGAAGAGCATCGCCAGTCTTCATCACAGTAATCTTAGAAATAGAATAGTTAATCCAGCTAGCGGCCGCCTCAAGAGGGATCACCTCGTACAGAGGATAAAAGAATATTTCTGTCGGAGCGACATAAAATTATGTATTCTTTCAAAGATGAAGCTATACCTAAATATGCAGGAGTCTGATGAAGAAGCCAGAATTCAAACAACCAGATCCAAAGAAGCCCGAAGAGGTGGATAAGATGAACGAACCAAATTATTTTCCATACCACCAGTTGTTTAGGCACACTATAGAAAAATGTTTCGTCCTTAAAGACTGGCTCGAGAGGAACCTCATGGAAGAGAATATTAAAATCCTGAAAGAATATTTAAAAGAACCTGAAAAAGGCTCCATAAACATGATTTCGACCGAGCCAATCTCCCCAATTGATCCGTATGTCAGAAAAGATGGATTGAGTACAACTTTGGATGAACTCAAGAGGGTCCTTAATCAAATTCAGAATTCATCGAAACAAGCTTCAACGAATGTTGAAGTAGGATGGAATGAGGTCTGGAGCACATCATCCAAAAAAATATTAAATAAGATCTAGTCTGCATCAAAATCTGCATCCATTCAGAGTCTACAACATACCAAGCCCGAGATGAAGGTTTCGTCAGGAGAGCCGTCATCGTCAAGGACAAAGAAGAAGAAGAAAAGCATCACTACAAAGATTGATAGCATGGGGGGTAGTTTAGCGGCTGCCTCTACTAGATTGGCTGTCTCGGATTCGGGGAAAAAAAATCCTCAAACCCTTGACTTTGTATGATTATCTTTTTGTCCCTTTGGGATCTTATGAATATAATGATTGTGATTTCAGCTACGTTTTAACTATTTCTGGTAATAATGTAACTGATTATGACCGACCTAGCTTTGTTCTTGATCCCTAAAATGATCCTCAAATCGTACTCGATTCTGATGAACTCGTTGTCAAGTCCAAAGAAGACATCAATAATATCGCTTATGACAACACCAATAACGAGGAGCCATTTCTCAAGCATCATGGTACACTGCTTGTCATCAACTTGGATCTTTCCGACGGAGAGGAAAAGACACTGGAAGATTCAAAGATTATATCTCAAGAAGAAGAAATCATATAAGTTAACTTGAGGAGCGGAAAAGTGTTGCCACCAAGGACAGCTCCAACACACAAAGGAAAACATATAATGACTCGAGAGGAGAAACCCACACCTCCACCAGTGGAAGAACCACACATGATCAAGATAATTAGAGGATCATACAAAATAGACTACAACGTGCTAGCTCATCTTAGGAAGTTGTCGGCCTGATTAAGCCGCTCTGATCCTATCAGAGGAGATGTGAGAATCTTTGGTTATAGCTTTGCTTGAACCAGAAATTTTCTTAGCTCAGTTGGCCAGCACATCCTCAGATGAAGTTTGCTCGTTGAAAGAACAATCAGGGTAACCTTCACAGATGAAGACTTGCTGCTCGGTACCGCCGACCACAACTGTCAACTCTACATCTCCGTCAACATTGGCAGATTTGTGTTATCCAGAGTCTTAGTGGATCCTAGAGCATTTATTTACTTGATGAGGCTACAAACATTGGCCTATTTGGAAATCGAAGCTCAAGAGCTTACGATCGATAAGATGATGTTAATAGGATTCAACCGAAATGGAGAAAAAGCCTCTCGGATCAATTACATTACTTATGAAGGTTGGAGAACTCGTGACAACTGCTAAATTTCATATCATCGACGCCGAGCCCTCTTTTAATGCTCTATTCACAATATGTTTCCATCATCTCTACACCAGTGCATCAAATACCACAAAGATGGTCAAGAAATTTGCATCAAGGGAGACCTACAACCATTTTCAGTGCATGAAGTTGGTATCCATAAAGATGCTGCCTACTATCCAAAGAAGATTGCGCGCCTCCAAAGAAGATTGTCTTCTCTCGTGAAGTTATCAGAAACAAAGATGAAGATTCAAAAGAATCATAAAGATGAGGTCATTCAACTCCGCTTCAGCAATCTTCCACCACTCCTTTTCAATGAGATGGTAAAAGGTCTTTTCGTTCGCGCACCCGAGGTTGAGGCAGGGGACGTGGACGAGGGCGAACCAATTTAATTGTTGAATAGACTAGGCCAATTATCAAAATTGGTGAAGAAGATATTTTTGAAGACAAAATAATGATGACAAGATGGAAGAGACCTCAGTAGACCTCAGTACGAGATATTAGATATTCCTAGAAGATATAGAAAAGAATGAATATGAAACAATTTATGATCAGATAAACCACTATGTGAATGCTATGACCTTTACTCCAATTCTCCCTCAAAAGGTTGGGAGTTTAGAGGTCAAGGAAGTCTGTAGTGTTGGTGCAAAGCTGATAAAATTTTTCTATGCTTCAACCTCTACTAAGCATGAAAAACATGTAAATTTGGATGTTGATTCTAGTGAATTAATAGAATTGCCTTTTGGTTACTTCTCGCCTTGTGTTCAAAAGTTAATTCAACTGGGAAACTTACCAAAACAAATGCTAAAAAATAAATTTCAACTTTTTGAAAAATTATGAAATAGTAAAAGTTGAGCTCCAAACTAGAAAGAGGATCTTCTGGCAGCTTTCCGGTATGAAAATATTATATTAATGGCTTTGATTCTGAATTTTGCATGGTTATTACTGGTGAATTAGAAGAGGATTGCCTCGATGACTCTACTGATTCTACTGATCAACCAATATAAGATGCTCCGCCAGAATTTGAGGAGGAAATTAAATCTACCATTGATGAATTGAAAGAGGCTAACATCGGGACTGAAGAACGACCCCGACCAACATTTATAAGTTCTCTACTCAATGACAAAGATTCTGTAGAATTTATCAAACTATTAGCAAAATTAAAAGATTGCTTCGCATGGAGCTACGATGAATTATTTACTGTCAGCAGAGGTTGCAGTCCATAAACTTGGGATGGAAAAGAATATAACCCCAGTAAAACAAGCTCCCAGGAGAATGCGCCTCAAAATAGAACAACAAGTCATCGCCGAGGTAAAGAAATTGATAGATGCCAAATTTATAAAAGAAGAACAGTAACCACAGCAACCCCCGTGGCTAGCCAACATCGTACCTGTTAAGAAGAAAAATTGACAGATCCGTGTTTGTCTCGACTTCTGGAGTTTGAATGGTAGTTTGATCCGTGGCGAGACTGGCGAGATGGCAGTTTCTGGAGTTTGAAGTGAAGTTTTTGGCGGTTTTTGGGCTGGAGTTACCCTTTCAAACTCCTAAATTTGATTCTTAAGATCATATTTCCCCCAAAAACGAAGTGAAGCTCCACCAATTTCATTCCTATGGAGTCCAATTCCCCTGATAATCCCAGAATGCGAGTGTTCAATCGACGAAAGTTTATTAGTGCAGAAGCGCAGCGAATCTTCAACAAGGTACTAGCAAAGAAAAGATTAATCAAGGAACAAGAATTTGTAAGTCACAAATTGAATAATTCCTCTACGATAATTGAAGAGATGATAGTGCGGTGAAGATGAGAAGTGCTGTGCTATTCTACCACCGCCGTGGTTGTTCCTGTGATAAATGAATTTTATATAAATTTGCATGGAATCAACCAGGGAGGGAGTTGTTTAAGTTCGAGGTAGATGGATAACTTTCACTCCTGCATGGATAAATGAATTATAGTGATCGAGAACATTCTTGTCTGCCACTATTCCAACTTCATCCCGAGAAGAGACCAGATGAATGAGATTTACCAATATTTATGAGATTTACCAATATACCAATATTTAACGGACGAAACTGAAGTCTGGGAAATGAGAGAAAATGGGTATGTTAGTTATTCTGCAAAACTCCTAAATCTCATTTCGAAACAATGGTACTTCTTTATTTCTGCAAAACTGTTACCGACAATGAAGATCGACAAAGTTTCTAAGGAAAGTATTATTTTGAATTACTGCATCAAAAAGGGACTGCCGATTGATATTGAATAAATAATTATGAAGTTAGTTTTGGGCCTGATCGTTCATGGATCAACTTATGGGCTTGCACACCCTTCCACAATTTTCTCATTTTGCAGTCAGTTCCAAGTTTCCTATGAAATTTGGGAAAAGGTACTTCTACCTTGGAAGCCTTTGGACCCAACTGAGAGATTCTCAGCTTTTGAAGATGAAAATGAAATGAATATTATGATAGATCAATCATCTCAGAATTCACTGCCAGTTCAAACCTTAGTTCCTGACTAGACTCTGGTGACCCTGCACAGAATTAAGAAATTTGTGAAAGGGGTACAAATAGTTATGAATGCAATTAATAAAATATTCGATTTCTTCGATCATCTCAATTGGAGGATGAAAGAACATTTTGATCCCTCTGGACATATTGAAGATAGTTTGATACGACTGATGAGGAGGATAAAATTGATATAGGAGGATTTTACTGAAGAATTTCCATACCGACCCTTCTACAACCTCTTCGTTCATGTGCAATCAATGCAATCGATGGGTGATCTAATAGGAGAATCTAGTACTGAATCTGAAGATTAGTAGAATTATATTACTAACTGTCTGTCTATGTATGTAATTTGATTTGAACTTCGCATTTGCTTTGTTTTAGAATTATGCTTTTAGATCACTGTATAGTTGAGACTAAGCATAGGATGTTTTGTTTTCAGCATTCTGAGTGTTGTCTCTTGGATTACGACGCTGAATTAATGTGTTGAGGTTGAGAAAATACCAAACTTAGGTGTGTTATGTAATGTTTATTGTACCCCTTGGAATTTCTATATAAATGTGATGTTTTGTTTTGTGAAAGTTTATTTGTGATAAATACATCATTTAATTACTTAAAATTATGTCTATAATGATTGAACGAATATCGTTAAGGTTTAAAATTGATCGAAATCGCAAAAATCTGGGAATTGAACAAAAATCAATAGAGCCCGCCACCGACGCCTTCGACTCCGCCGACGGCGGATTTTTTTCGAGAGTTATGTTTAAATTACAATAGAGCACGATGACGGTGCCATCGACCCCGCAGACGGCGCATTGGCGAGAAAACACCTTTAATCGCTATTTTAACCAGTCGACC
>NW_018250817.1:213934-217925 GCF_001263595.1 Phalaenopsis equestris | reverse complement strand
CCCGCCGCCCCGCCACTATTCATCATCCCCTTCCTCCTAAAAACACAATTTTCGACCTAGGGCTTGATAGATCTTGGATTAGGAGGCGATTCCAAGGCTTTTTGACACCAAATTTGATCATATCTAGGTATGAGCTTCACTCCAAGTTAAATATATTTGATTTTCACCATGGATTTCTTCCACATTGAGGAGATCCAAAAGATTTTAGAATGTGAAGAAAATATTGGGAAGAAATTCATAGAACTTAGTGTTGAACTCTTAGAATTACTTTTGGAAGCCATTATTTTCATATTTAAAGTATATTTTGGAATTTTTCTATAATTTGATTAGATTGAAATGGCTCCATGACAAAAAAAATGAATTGAGTTTGACGAGTCTTTCTTCGTCAATACGAAGGCTCAATCAAGATTTACTTCAGTATTTAAAGGAAAGAAGTGTATACAAGATCGAGTTTTTGAGAGTCCGGAAGGAGAAATTGAACGAGTTATTACCGAGCGGAGGTGGGAAAACTTTAGTTACACCACCAATAAAGCTGATGCAAATATTGTGAAAGAATTCTATGCTCAACTTTCTCACTGATGGGAAAGGAACATGGAAGATAAAGCAACGAGAACAGGTAAATTTTTCTGCTTCCATGTTAAATGCCACCTCTAAGGCGTGGAACTATTTTATTTCCTCTACTCTGTTACCAATTTATCACCATAGTATGGAAACTAGAGATAGAGCTATTTTGAATTTTTGTATTCAGAATAACAGAAATATAAATGTGGGGAGAATTATTTTTAAGAATATATTGACTATGATGAGGAGTGAAACAAGTGGAGGTCTAGGACATCTTGGCCTTATTTATGCACTTCGCCAACTTTCTAGAGAGGAAGCTGGAGATGATGAAGAATGAGTTTACATGCCAATTTGAAAATTTATGAATCCCATGAGAAATGGAGAACTGGAAGTAGGAGTGAAGAACCTTCTACTAATAGAGATGTCCCCTCTACAAGTTATGACCTTCCACTTCCACCTTCTAGTTCCCAGTTCCCCTACCCTAACTAACTTAATGAATGAGTTGACCTTGCAGTGGAGAGGTATAGAATTGATAAATGAAAGGATTAGAGGTTTAGAACGTCAACATGATTATGATAGTGAGTACCTTCAGAGGCATTCAAATTTTGAGATAGCTTATTACAAAGCTCAGGCCCGACACTACAAAGGTGAGCCTGATGTTGCTTTTCCTGAATGCCCCGATATACTCAGTATCAGCCCGATCCAGCTGCTGATCAAGGAGACGAAGACATAGTTTGGGATTTTGATATTTGATAGTAATTGGTTTACTTGTACTTGTACTTTTATTTTTATAATCTTTTGTAATAGAAATGGATGTTTGTGTGTGTTTGTACTTTCATTTTTATTTTTATGTTATGATTAGATAATTTTTATTTTTTGTTATAAAGCTAATGTGGTAGTTAAAATTTGCATGTGTAGTATAATAGATGTTGGTTAGTACTTTGTGAATTATATTATAATGTGATTTTTATTTTTGCATTTTAACTGTAATTGTTTTTCTAAGTATTGTGGTTGTGATAGAAAATATTGTATTTGTTTAATGTTTTAGTTTTGTAATTATTTCAAAATTTCATTACCCAGCAATTTCTCTAATGATTTATATGTGTGGAAAGCTCCTAATGTTAGAGATCAGGTGAAGTAGAAATTTTGAGATGAATTGCAAAAATTTTAGAATGATGAAAATGCCTAAAATACTGAGGTATGATTTATATTTAGCATTTTTTATTTCCAGATGTATTATTTCATATTTAAAAATTTAAGTTTGGGGGAGGGAAGAAAAAGATTAACTATTAGATGCCCTCTATTTAATTATTTTCAAAAATTATTTATATGATTTTATGTAGTGAATTTAATTCAGGTAACTATATTTTTTGTAGCTATTTAAATATTATGGTAGATTTAATGAAATATTTTTGTAATGCAAATTAATTTTGTGCAAATTAATTTTGTAATAACTTAAGATATTTAGTATAAGAGAATAAGATTGTAGTTAACTATTTAAAGTAAAGGAAACTATATTTTGAAGTATTAAGAACCTAGAAATTCATTTGAGAAGAAAAGATTGGGGCTCAATAATGTAAAAGCTATGAAATATTTACAAGATAAAGGAATGCTTTGAGTTTCCAATTTAGCGAAAGAAAGGTGATGCTCAAAATCACTAAAGGCTATCCAGATATAGTAATCCTCACTTGAAAAAGTAAAAAGACTTGAAAAAGTAGTGAGCCTCACTTGAAAAATGAAAAAGAAAGGATTGACAACAATTCCTGAAAAGAAAAGAAAAATATATAGGATTGAAAACAATCTAAACGAAAAAAAAGAGGAAAGAAAGAAAGAAAAAAATATGAAAGTGAGGAGAAGCTTGAGGATATGCCTAATAAAAAATTGGATTCACTGACCTATCTAAAGGGAAAACCTAAACACATTCTTGAACTTATATTTATGGAATAAACCTTTTAATAGTAGTGTTCTCATGAAGTTCCTATCATTTGAATATTCTAAGTGACTTAATATTACAACATATAGTCATTCTTGAAATGAATAAAAGACTAGAACTCTTAAACTTGATGACTAGATAATCTTGTGGCTACAGAGTTTATTCAATTACTTCAATTTTTTCTGAAAATCTCACTATGATATTTATCTAAATCAAACTTATAGTGTTTCTGAATTAAAAATTTACTACAATAGATCATAACTTTTATATAGTACTAAAATTACTTGAGGACAAGTAATAGTTAAGTTTGGGGGATTTTGACCAAAGGACAATGCATTAAGATTTTCATACCTATTTTATGTTGTTTTTGATGATATTACACTCTAAAGAAAGGTATTTTTGATGGTTTTTTGCAAGAATGATGAATTTGTGTCATTGGAGCAAAAAGATGCAAAAAGGAACAAATTTGGAGAGAAAAGGACCAAAATGTGAAGTATTGAACTAGGGCGCCGACGACGCCCTTGATGCCGCTGTCGGCGAGATTTTCTAGAGACTCCAAAATTAATTAACTTAGAAGGTCCGCCGACGGCGCCTCGAGGCCGCCGCCGGCGAGCTCGGCGTTTATGCCTAACTAGGCATTGGATGAGGATGAATTTTGGAGGGGTGCTTAGGCTACTCTTGGGAAAGCTCATCCACAACTATAAAAGAAGATTTTGGCCAAAAGTTAGAGAGGTCTAAGAGGTTAGAGAGGTTTCTTTAATTTATAGAGAATTTACTAGAGTGTTAAAATTGTGAGGAATTCTTTGAGAGATTGTAAGAGTGGAGGGAAAGTGAGAGATTTCTTCCTTCTTGTCGCTTCGAAGAGGAATTCTGTGTGCTGTAAAGAAAGAAAGAGATTTAGAGGAACTTCAAGAAGTTTGTTTGGGGAGAAATTAGAGATAAGTCTATGTATTATTGTAGTTTGTATGACTTTGATTTTATATATGAATTCCGAGTTTTGTTGTGTTTTCTCCAGGAGATTTGAGAAGTTTTCTTAGTTCTTCTCCTTGTCTTGAGATTTGTGAAATGGTGATTTGAATTGGTTGAGCCACTAAAATAATAAAGAAATTGTGATGGTATTTTCATTTTGATCTTAATTTACTTTCAATCTGGCCAATTGATTTGTTAAAATATGTTGAGTTTTACAACTAAAGTGAAGATTACTTCAACTAAAGTGAAGATTACTAAAGTGAAGATTACTTCCAAGATTCAGGGAAGTCAAAGCCCTTGGAAGTTGGGTGCAAAAAAATAAGGAAATGAAATTATCGGATGTAGAATTGGAGATTTTAGAGTGCAGACTAAAATCCCCAATTTGGTCCTATCGTCTGGGTGTTGAAGTGTAGATGATGTTAGCTCCCGGAAAGATGGTAAAGAATTCTCTAATAAATTTGAGCAATGTTAGAAGTTCGCCCTTTTGCAGCTTCAACCATCATCAGTAAACAAGCATAGGATTAGTCA
>NW_018250817.1:204485-213908 GCF_001263595.1 Phalaenopsis equestris | reverse complement strand
GTATGCTTATATTTGGCACAATACAATTTGAACTAATTCACTTTATCCATTCACTATAATTTCTTGACAAGGAGAAGGATGCTTTCTTATATATTGAATATCACATTCGAACCTTCATTAGTATATTTAGTTATTTAATAGTTATTAAAATTATATATTTATTTTAATCGTCTATTAGTGACATATAAGAAAATTGAATTCCATTGTTCTGATTAAAGTATTGCTTTTCTAAAGTCTTAGTTCGTAGTTCTAATATTACTCCCTGTGGGATCGATATCTAGGACTCCATTAGAGCCCTATATTACTTGAGCGATAGGTATACTTGCGTTGATATGTGTGAATTTATAATTATTGAATATTTTATACATACATATTTATCAAATCTATAACTGTTATTAAGTTTTGGTATAGTTGCCGAGGAATTAAATCTTTCAGTAGCAGTATTAATTACTTATATTTTTAAGCATATATAAAGTCATTGTCACGTTTCAGTACATTGGAGGAGTACACCTCAAGCACCAATGAATCTCGGACTTCAAACTTTATAATGGATGAACCATATGTCCCGTTGGGGACAAATCAGTATGTACCGTAGAGCCCAGGGTCATACATCTCGATAGAGGCCGAGTCTCATGCTCCAGATCAACCAGCGCCAGTTTGGGTTCCTGCAAATGCTCGAAGAGAGGAACGCCCGCGATAGCTACCAACCCCTGGTATGATAGAATACTACAAGATAAGTAATGTAAATAAAAGAGAATTTGAGTTTTATGAAGAAGTTCAGGGAAAGTTCATCAATATACTGGAAGGCCTGGAACTGTATACCAGGGTTTTCTCCGAAAATGTTGAAAGAAGCATTCTGTACTGTATCTTTGATTTAAGAGATAGAGGCCGAGTGGGCCTTCTCATGGAAAGGACATATTCCAAGCCAAGAAAATGGATGAGAGGAAAGAGAAGAATCACCATCTAGTGCGGCTGTTGTTATAACTTCACGAATAATAGACAAGGGAATCCACCTGGGAGCCTCAGACACTATCACGTGGATCCACTACCACCAATGATAAAATGGATGATCAAAATAATGGTCAAATGGAATACACTACCTGCTACCTGCATTCCCAATAGTTGCATTATCAGTATCTATGAAAAAGGTGATTGCATTCCCCCACACATTGATCATCATGATTTTGTGAGGCCCTTCTGCACGGTCTCATTTCTGAGCAAAAGCAATATTTTTTTTGGGAAAGAAATGGATATCTCGGCCCTAGTGAATTCAGAGGTGCTGTGGAAATTCCTCTACCAGTTGGTTTAGTGCTCATTATTAAAGACAACGGTGCAGACGTCGCCAAACATTGCATTCCAGGGGTACGACATTGTAGGGTGTCTGTGACTTTCTGCAGGATGGATGACAGCAAAATGCCATATAAATTTGAGCCAGACCCAAAACTGGAAGAGCTACTGCTGTACGAGCTATGAGAGGGTTGTTCCTCTAAGTACATGCAAAGGGAACTCTTATCTCTTATCCTGGAGCATGACTTGTTCTTGGACTATGGCTGGGGAGGTCTGCTTGATCAGGAGCTCGTCATCCCTAGTACAGACGGTCAGAGGGTTCACTTTTTCTTTTTAGCAACATGATATGTATCTGATATATTCAGCCTGCAATGTATTCATAGCATGAGATGTTCTGAATGTATTTTGGCAAGGACTATATATTGTACCTTTTGAGGCGTTAGCCTATGCTCGATCAGTGACATGTTTTTTTTTATTGAAGCAGATTAATGAAAATTTTTCTCAGAAGTGTCTTTTTGTCAGTTTCCTTTTTGTGCGATGGATGAAACCCACGAACCACATGTTGGTTCAAAATTTCAATGAACAAAGAACAAAAAAAAACCATTAACAATAAATAAAATTTAAATAAAAAAAATCACCAATAAATAAACCACAAAAAAATTCTTTTAAAAAAAATCAACCAATTAAAATTAGAACTTTAAAGACATATTTTGAAAATTAAATGTGAAAAAAATTTGTTGAGTGGATTCTCTCATTTTTAAAGTTTCTTACTGTTTGTGCGCGCAGCACAACCATCTTTATCTACATTAACTCTCTTCACATTCCTGTTGAATTTTTCATTCTGCATAAAACCCCACTAAACTCTACAAATCTTCTTCAACAAAATCAACCTTTCCACATGACACACTTTTGAAAATTCAACACCACAAGCTCTTTGGAAATTTCAATTCACATTTTTGAGTCAGTATCTAAATTCTGATTCTCACCATTTGAGGTCGATACCTGAATTTTGACTCTCTCCTTGAAATTGATACTTAAATTTCAATTCACATTTCTGATTCAGTATCTAAATTCTGATTTTCACCTTTCGAGGTAGATGCCACGAGATCGGTACTTAAATTCCGATTATCTCTTCTCGAATGATACCTAAATTTTAATTCTCATTTTCAAATCAGTATCTAAATTCTGATTCTCAACTTTCGAGGTCGATACCTAAATTTCGACTCTCTCCTTGAAATTGATACATAAATTTCCTAAATTCTGATTCTCATCTTTCAAGGTCGATACCTAAATTTTGATTCTCTCCTTGAAATTGATACCTAAATTTCAATTCTCCTTTTCAAGTCAGTACCTAAATTCTAATTCTCATCTTTTGAGGTCGATACCTAAATTTCAACTCTCTCCTTGAGATTGATACCTAAATTTCAACTCTCCTTTTTGAGTCTGTACCTAAATTCTGACTCTCTATTTTTGAAATTGATACATAAATTTCAATTCTCCTTTTGAGTCAGTTCCTAAATTCTGATTCTCATCTTTCGAGGCTGATACCTTAATTTCGACTCTCCTCTTAAGATTGATACCTAAATTTCAAATCTCATTTTTAGATCAGCACCTAAATTTTGATCCTCATCTTTTGAGGTCGGTACCTGAATTCCGACTCTTCCTTTCTTTTTAGAATTGATAGTTAAATTTAAATTCCCACCTCAGGGTCAACACTTGGGTATTGATTCCCATCCTCTAGAAATCTTTTTAACTCGAAATTCACTCTCCGATCCCCAGCGAGAGTCCCTACTCCTTGATTTCAACCAGATGATCACCTACAAATTCCTTAGTAGAAACAAAAACACAGACAACCTTATACATACTTCCGAGTCTGTTAACTTACGAGTTTTAATTGGTTATTGTTGATCTCGTCGGTAAACGCCAATATGCGCGGTGTGCTTGCCCTGCACACCACACATATTGGGGGTCCATTTGTTGACCTCACATTTGGTTGAGGTTTAGTTTTCCATATTTAGTAGCCTAAGGTCTAGCCATCAGAATTTTCTATTGACTATTCTTAGAAAACTAGACAAGGAACCCTCACAAATAGAAATTTCAAACTCTTCCCTACTCAACATGAAGTTCCACATATTGGTCCTAACCTCTAGCACTTAGTAAGTGGGGTCACTATGGGGGGAACTCAAGATAAGTCACCCTTAGGATTGCTGGACCTTAAGGTTGACCCTGGGTGTTGGTCTAGGGCTAAGGCACTTGTTTGCACTCACAATCACTCATTACCCTAAACCTAGAACTTCTAGGCTTTGGTCCCTTCATACTTTTGGGAAATTCCTATAGGTGGTTCCCTAAACCCATTAGCCCTAGCTAGGGTTTAGCTAATACCACTACATATAGAACCCAAAATGGGGTTTCCATTGATTCATGACTTATTAATGTTGGTTGGTACTCCAACTCTACTAAGATAGCCAACCTAGCCTTTTCCCCCAAAATTCTGCAAACTACCCACATACCCTTGGGACCCCAAATTTGGCCAAAATCTCCAAATCTAGCCAAAATACCAAAACCTGTTCAAAAATCATTTCAAACACCTTGAAAACACCCAAATTTCCCAAAATCCCCAAATTGGCCAAATTACCAAAATACCCCTCTTGGGCTCAAAATTCCAAATATTCCAAAAAATCCCAAAAATTTCCAAAACCTCCCAAATATTCTTAATTTCAGTTTCCTCAACTATCACATGACCCAATTTGGCCAATTGGACCATCTTTGATCAAAACCCCCAAATTACCCTTTAAAGGCCCAAATTTCCACAAATTCAACTTAAATGTGCATCAATTTGATCTCAATTTACCCCAATTTCAATCCTAAACTCAAATTAACTTTTTATATGGCTAAAATAGACAAAATCCAAGCTTAATTGGCCATGATTTGAGCCCAATTTTGGTATAGGTCAAACCCCCAATTTTTGTCACATGACCTAATTCCACCAAATTGAACCCATAGCCTAATAAAATTGGCCCCAATTAATGTTGAAAAATATTTATAACATTCCTACACATCAAAATCAACCATCAAGTGGCCTTAGTGATTCCTCAAATCCATTTTATTTTGGCCTAAATATAAAATTCCTAATATTAGCCTCAAATTGGCTAAGTCCCCAAATTTCACCCAATTGATTTTCTTAACCTCCAAATTAACATCCAATTCATGTTGAAAACTCTTTATGGGGTCCCTATGGACCATTTACAATAATCAATTTGGAATTAGCCCAAAGCTAGCCCAAACTAGACCCAAGCCCAGCCCAACATAACCAAATTGATTAAAATTCAAAATTCCCTCAAATTGACCTTTCAATTGAGCTCAAAAGCACTTTCATCCTTCACCAAAGTTGTTCATTATGATCATCTACACCAAATGAAATATTTATTTGGGCAATTAACATGGCTAGCTTAGACCAAACCCAAGACTTGGTCAATTGCACCCACTTGGACCCATGCACTAAATGTGACCCAACCACCCTAAAGAAACCAAATTAACTCCACCTCAGCCATTAATTGACCCGTAAGATTGAGCCAAAACCCATCTAACCACCTAAACTAAGCCATGGACCAGGGTCCCCCAAATTAAGGGGTATTATTCCCAAAAATACACATGTTTAAGATATCCTTTCCAAATCAAAACACATTTGCATTAAATTGTTGTGATGAATTCATCTGGAAGTCCTAAACACCTAGCCACCTCCCCTTTGCCGGCCGGCCGGCCTAGTGACCGGAAAATGGCCAAACCGAGAGCCACCCCCATGCAGCTTCAACAAAATCAAACCTAGAGGCCAGCTCAGCCAAATTGAAATGTAGAGCTCCTTTTGCATCCACTTAAGCACCACATTACACCCTCTAATTGGCCATGATAACCACCATAACCACATTTCTATAAAAGGCCACCTCCATGACCGTTGAACTAAGTGCTGAAAATTTCTTAGAGAGACCTCCCCAAATTGACCACAGAGCTTCCTTAAGATCCCCTCAGAGCATTCCAATTGTTTTCCCTCATCAATTTCCACTGTCGGAGTTTAATTTTTAGCTCGAAACCTTGTCGAAAACCCGAACAGAGCTCATTATACCTCCACACTCACCAAACTTAAATAAACTCTACCGACACCTTCACAACCAAGAAAGAAGCCAAAGCCCCATAAAATCCCCAAAAAAACCCCCCCCCCCCAGAGCCTCTACCATAGCTCTAGACCAACAACCAAATCCGACCGTGATCGAATTCATACTTAGGCCTCACACCACAGCAAGAGGCTTAATCCCTAGCCTCCTTGGACCCTAAAGAACGTGCCAAGTCCCCTGATTGAAGCTTCATATCTCAAAGCAAAGGTACAAAACTTCTCCCCCTCCCGAGCCTATTTTGATTCTCCATTTAATTAAGCTTAATTTAATTGCATGACTTTCGTATGGATGTGTTCGTCTCGCTTCGCCGAGTCCATAAGCTCAAACCCGACTCTAGGCCTTAAGGTTTTAGTGTGGAAGGTCACGTGATCATTCTATCGGAGATGATGACGGGGAGCTGTTTGATCAAGCGTGTATCAAATGGACGGCTAAGATAAAGTCGGACAGTGCTTCGTTACACAAATAACAGGATGCGTGGCTGCTGGCGTGGACGGCGACGTCAATTGGGAACGCGTGAGATGGAGTTTCGGAGCTGTCGTAGAGTGACGAGGCGCCGCGTGGATAAGTAGAAAAATAGGGATTTTTCTATTTATTTAAACTCCCTTAACTTGAAAAATACATAACTTTGTGTTGAAAAATTATAAAAATAAAATAAAAATACCCTATTGCTCAGTGAACAGAGGAGATAATGTGGCAATGATTTGAAGTCCATTTGATGAATATTTTACTTTTAATTAATTAAATCTTGATTTGAATCTTTTGATTCTCCACGCATGTAGACTCGTCATCAAAATTTTTAGCATGTTGTAGCCTCTGTCAAGAAGAACATTCCTTGATTTTTCCAAAGTCAGAGGAGGTCCCTAGACAGAGGATCACATTTTTTTAAGTTTATGTGCATTATTTGCCTAAAATAATCATGTAAATCAGCATGTTGCTTACGAAATTCCAAGAAAATTTTGGAAGGTCCACCATGACTAGAGAAGCTTTTGGAAAAAATTTCATAGGTCGTCATTTAAAATGTACTTAATTTTCATGAACACAAAATAACTAAGATAATCAATTTTGAAAGATATAAACATTTAAATGACTTTATTTTTGATCTCCAGTATTATTTATGATCCAGACAACTCAGCATAAAAAAGTCCAATTATTTTGAGTTCATTTGATAACTTAAATTGATTTTTAAAGAAAAACATCATTTCAACATTTAAATGATTTCTAAAAATCAAAATATAACTCAAAAATTTAGGAAAACTTTTTTTTTGAGTTCTCTGTGATCAGGGGTATTTTCTAAAAATAAAATAACATTTAAAATAAAAACTTGATTTTTAACCTATTTTTAATATTTAAATAATTAAAAATCACAAAAATAATAAAACTCATGAAAATGTTATAAATTACTTTTTAATCACTTAGGAACAATTATATTATTTTTCCTAGTTTTCTAAATAAAGATATTGAATTTTAAAGATTAAAAATGATTTTTAAAGGATAAAAATGTGTTTTCATTAAGAATAATTCCAATAAATCAAATAAAATTCAGAAAAATATAAAATCTTCTTTTCTGAGTTCTTTGACCTCAACGAGACTTTTCAAAAATACAAAACTTAATTTTCCCCATTTAAAATATTTTATATTTAATAAATACCCCAAAAATTAAAATAATTCATAAAATTCAAATAAAATTTAAAAAAATCTTGAAATTTGGTCAAAAGGCTTCTCTAGTCTAGGTCTACCTCTAGTAAAAATTTCAAGAGATTAAGAGTCACCTTGGTAAAATTAGGAATTTTTTGAAAAATCCTATTTTTGCTTGAAAATAATTATACAAGTAAATTAAATTTTGAAAAAATCACATTCTCTCCTCTCATGTCTTAATTGACCGTTAAATGAGGTAGGATAAAAATTTCAAAGTCATTTAAATTGAATTTGACAAATTATGAAGTGTTAGAGCCTTAGGGGCAAATGTGTAATTTTGGAAAATTAGCCTTAAATAACATTTAGGCTTAATTTAAGGAAGGAAATGGGTAACCTCTGATCTTAATCAATTTATTTGATGTTTGAAACATAAGGGGTTAATTGGTAGAAACTAAGCTCACTTTTTTAATTGAAAAAGATAAGTTAATAAATTTCTGAATTATTAAAATTTGGAAGTTTATTAAAGTAAAATGAATCTAGGACTTATGGGTATGACTTTTGAAGTCAATGAATAATCAATTTAATACCCTTATTTTGATGTTCAAATAAAATTCAAATCATGAATCATGACCACCTAAAGTCTAACCTCTTCAAAACTAATTAAGACACTCACCTAGGTCTTAAGGGCTTAGTAGTGACTTAGGCTAAATCAAGTTTTATTTAAATAAGGATTAGAAAAGTAAACATCATTTAAACTAAAACATCTTTCAAACTTTACAAGTCCAATTAGGATCAAAATTTGGCTAAGTGTTCCAACAACACTAACTTGCTTCTTTAAGGGTCTTCACCCACATAATTCTTAAATTGAATCACAAATGGTAATTACCCTATTCTTAGGGATAATTGAGACATCAGTGTTCATTGAGCATTAGGGTGTTTTCAGGATGAATTATTAAGCAATATAATAAGTTTAAAAGAACTCTGGATTTTCCATCAGGCAGCGAGAAAGCAGCATGGACCTGCTTCTTTCTCTAGGTCTATTGGATACCTCGGAGATCTACTAAACTTAATATCTCTTGCTTGATAAAGTCACCTTAATTGATCAAATAGGGACCCACCAAGATATGACCTAGGGTTAGATAGGTCGTCCAAATTTTACTTCCGTAATTCATATAAACTACCTTAACATGCCTTTCAGAGTTTCAGGTAGTGGAACGAGAAGACTCGCAGATACGCTTTTACAGTTTTCAACTTTGTCTTTCTTGAACTTTCATACTGTGATTTTATACCTGCAAACTCGCATGCTAAAAAACAAAGCATCCTTGCAAGAAAACTAAAACTATCAGAACAACCACAAAACCAAAACCAGAACCAAAAATAAAACTAAAACAAAAATCAACTAAGCTAAGATTCATCGCCACAACATTCAAAATATAAAATAACTCAAAATTTAATCACAAACATCACGCAAAACTACAACTTCAACTAAATTAAGATGTCTTTATCGGATGATCGGGAATCCTTTGGAGGAGGTAACCTACGGTTGCTAGCGAGGCTTCCCACAGTCTAAATGAAATTATGGAACTCATTAAGTTGAGTTTAGTAAATTCATTTAAACTAAGTGAATCCAATAAAAAATAGTGATGGCGAAATTAGGGAACCGTAGGATCCTAACCAATGTCGCTCTAATCAACTTTAACATGCCCCAAAAAATTTAAATAACTTTAACAATAGGGCCACCTGATTTTACATCATAACTTGACACAATAGAAAACTCAAACTTGTCGCGGCGAGGAGCTTGGAGCTAGCATGGTGGGCAGCACAGCAGGATAGCCACATAACCATAAGCAAAAACAAAATTAAAATCAACCAAGATAAAATTCACCGCCACAACATTCACAATATAAAATAACTCAAAATTCAATCACAAATCCTCACATCATCTTTAGGCAACATAAATCCTCACATCATCTTTAGGCCTTTGCATAACTCGTCTTAGGATTCCGAGTCCTAACTCGTCTTAGGATTCTGAGGTTGTTGTCCGTCACGACCTAAATCCTCACATCTTCCAGGCTATTTGTATGATCGTTATGAATGTAAGCCCTAACTAACAAAATTGGCAGGACGAAACAACTAAATATTTCTCCTCAAAACTGAAGCCAAATATTAGGATAGCTTGGGAAGTCACCAGGGTTCTCCTCTGGATCAATGCATCCCATAGTTCTTCCTCTTTTGGATTCTACATTTAAATGTTTCAAATTTGAACCAATCCCCTTTCACACCTCTACGTCCGATCTCATTGAAATGTCCTTACCATTTGAACTCCTTGAAG
>NW_018250817.1:196888-204340 GCF_001263595.1 Phalaenopsis equestris | reverse complement strand
TTCATAGACCAAACGGATGTCATATATTTTTTTGTTTATTTATTCGAGCCTCATCCTCAAGTCTTATGTTTATCCTTCGGGATAGATACAGGATTTGAGGTACAACGCTCTTTCATTTAAACTATGAAAAATATGGGGCTGGTTTGATTTAATATTTTTCTAAAACTAAATATATATGCAAATCAAAACGTCCTTTCAAAGCGGGCGACGCAAATTCGATTTTTGTGACCCACAGCTTCTTACGGGCAACTCGTCCCACCAAAAAAAGTGTCGATAACCATTTGTCATTGAAAAGGTCTACACAAGAGGAGCCTACAAGTTAGTGAACTTCCCGGGTGAAAAACCCATGTTACCAATAAATGGATGATACCTGAAAACCTACTATGCAACATAATGTCGCTTACGTTTTCTTGCTTTGAAACTTTAAAGCTTTGCTTGTTTTGGGGTTATCTATGTGGCCAAATGTCTATGACTGGGTCCAAATTATGTAATTAACCTCAATATAATGAAAATTTTGAGAAAAATTTTAAACTTAAAATTTTCTCCTTTCAACTTTTGAACTTAATATTCCACTAAATTAAAAAAAATTCATACATAAATAAACAATTCATTTCACTAAAATAAGCTAAAATTTACTTTAATAAATACTTTGTTTTGTTCTTATTCATGCCAAGTTTTGGCCCACTGATATTTTTCCTGTCGTCTACATAAAAACGTCGGGACAGAGGCTGATCTTTGCATTCAATGATGACTGGAGCCCCACACTGAATAAGGAAATAGTGCCGCAGGGCGGTACCACAGACTTCAACATGGGCTTTAACCAAGTCAACATGGACTACGAAGGTCCTCTAATGAATATAGTCAGCTGTAGAGAAAAAGAGGGATTGCCTTCACTGCTGAGGGTGACCGCCAAAGATAATGCATCACATAAAGGCAAGAATGTGATAATAGAGTAGGATCCAATGGAAAGGTCCAGTCGTCTACCATCCATGATAGCTACACCAGCCGGAAGCCTAGTAGCTGGCAACAATGAACGACTGTCAAATGCTTTGCTTCGCAGGACTAAACGCAGAAATGCCAGCTGCAGAAAACAGAGGGCTTTTCTATGTGAAGAGCGAAGACGTCAGAGAGAAACAAACAATTTACTCACCCTTATTCCTGAGGGGCATATTTATGATCCAGACATGAAAGAGACTTCTTCCAGCTTACCCGCCACAGATGAAGAACCACAGTTTGTCATAGAGCCAGAGACATCTTCTGCTTTAGATGCCTTATGCACGGGTTGCCCGACGTGCAACGCCAAGATACCTTCAGGGACATCAGCCACGGGTATATTTGTAGGATGTCCGGATTGCAATGTTCTAAATTTATGACGCTTCAGTACATTGAAAGAGTATACCTCCTCCAATGATGGATCTCAGATTCCAGATTTTTTGATGGATGAGCCTTATGTCTTATTAGGGACAAACATGTATATACCATAAAGTCCAGAGTCGTACATCCCTTTTGATGCTGAATCACATATTCCAGATGAGCCAGCACCAGTTTGGGTCCTGCCGATGTCTAGATGAAGGAATGCCCGCGACACTTGCTGACTCCTAGGATGATGGAGTACTATAAAATAAGTAAGGTGAATAAAAATTTGAATTCCATGAGAAAGTCTAAGAAAGATTCATCAACATACTGGAAATCCTGGAGTTGTATGAAAGGCCTAGAGCTGTATACCAGAGTCTTCTCTGAAAGTGACGAAAGAAGCATTTTTTACTGCATCTTTGACTTGAAGGATAGAGGCCGAGCAGGTCTTCTCATGGAAAGAACATACTCTGAGCCGAAGAAATGGATGAGAGGAAAAGTAAGAATTACCATTCAGTGCGGCAGCTATTATAATTTTACAAATGACAGATAAGGACATCCATCGGGGATCCTCAGACATGACCAGGTAGATCCACTACCTCCTATAATAAAGTGGATGAGGATGGTCAGATGGAACATACTGCCAGCTATCTGCATCCTGAATAGTTGCATCATCAACATTTATGACGAGGGTGATTTCATCCCTCCCCATATAGACCACCATGATTTTGTGAGGCCCTTCTGCACGGTCTCATTCATGAATAAAAGCAATATATTATTTGAAAAAGAAATTGACATTATCGACCTTGGCAAGTTCAGAGGAGCTGTATAGATTCCGTTGCCAGTTGGATCAGTTTTAGTTCTGAAAGGAAACGAGGTAGATGTCTCCAAGCACTGCTTTCTAGGGGTGCGGCACCGTAGGGTGTCTGTAACCTTCTGTAGAATGGACGACAACAAAGCACCATATGAATTCTAGCCAGACCCGGAGCTAGAAGGACTACTGTTGTACGAGCTATGAGAGAGTTGTACCTCTAGGTACATGCAAAGGGAACTCTTGTCCTGTAGCATGGCTTAGAAAGTCTACTTGATCAGGAGCTCATCATACCTGATACAGAGGGTGAGAGGGTTCACATTTTTTCTACAGCAACATGATATGTATCACACATACTCATCCTTCAATGTATACATGGCATGAGATGTTCTGGATGTACTTTGATATGGACTATATGTTGTACTTTTTGAGGCGTTAGCCTATGTTTGATCAGTGACATCTTGATTGGAACAGATTAATAAAGATTTCTTTAAAAAATGTGCCATATTGTCAATTACTTTCTTTGTGCCATGGATGGAAGCCACGAACCATGCATTGGTTCAGAATTTCAATGAACGAAGAATGAAGCAACGAACCTTTAACAATAAAATAAAATTCAAACAAAAAAAATAATCATAAATGAGTAAACAACAAATCAAATTTCTTTTGAAAATCAACCAACTAAAATTAAGATTATAAAAACATATTTTAAAAAATTAAACGTGATAAAAATAACAAGAAAAGAAAATTAATCTGTTGAGTGGATTCTCTCGGTTTCGGAGTTTCTTATTCTTTGTGCGCGCAGCACAATCATCTTTATCTTCATTAACTATCTTCACATCCTCGAAAAATTTTGCGTTATGCACGAAGCCCCACAAAACTCTACAAACCTTCTTCAACAAAATCAACTTTTTCACATAACACATTTCTACAAATTCAACACAACAAACTCTTTCGAGAATTGATACCTAACTTTCAATTCTAACACATTTGAATGAGTCCTATATTTTTGATTCACAATATTCGAGGTCGGTACCTAAATTCCGACACTCTTTTTTAGAATTATCCTATATTTCAATTCTCGCATATTTGAATCAGTCCTATGTTTCTGATTTGCTATATTCGAGGTCGGTCCCTAACTTTCAACTCTCTTTTCGTGATTGATACCTAAATTCCAATTCTTATTTTTGAATCAGTATCTAAATTCCGAGTTCTTCACGTATTTTCATATTCTACTCACATATTCACCATGAATTTACACGTTTGAATCTGCATATTTTTTGAATAGGGAGATATATTTTTCCTCGTCACCTCTTAGGTTGGATGTGAGTCCCAGTGTTTTCCTTCCTAATGTGATCGATGTCGATATATTTTCCTCCCGCTACCACTTGAGTTGGATGCGAGTCCCAGAGCTTTCCTCCTCAACGTAGCAGATATTTTCCTCATCACATCTTAGGTTGGATGTGAGTCACTATGCTTTCCTTCCTAACGTGATCCATATATTTTTCTGTTACCTCGTAAGTTGGATGTGAGTCCCAGAGCTTTCCACCTCAATGTAGAAGATATTTTCCTCGTCACCTCTTAGGTTGGATGTGAGACCCAGTGCTTTCCTTCCTAACGTGATTGATATATTTTCCCGCTACCACATGAGTTGGATGTGAGTCCCAAAGCTTTCCGCCTCAATGTAGCAAATATTTTCCTCACTTATTAGGTTGGATGTGAGTCCCAGTGCTTTCCTTCCTAATGTGATCGATATATTGTTTTGCTACCACTTGAGTTGGATGTGAGTCCCAACACTTTCCTCCTCAATACAACATATATTTTTCTCGTCACCTCTTAGATTGGATGTGAGTCCCAGCGCTTTCCTTCCTAACGTGATCGATATATTTTTTTGCTACCACTTCAGTTCGATGTGAGTCACAACACTTTCCACCTCAATGTAGTAGATATTTTCCTCGTCACCTCTTAGGTTGGATGTGAGTCCCAGTGCTTTCCTTCCTAACGTGATCGATATATTTTCCCGCTATCACTTGGGTTGGATGTGAGTCCCAGAGCTTTCCTCCTCAATGTAGCAGACATTTTCCTCGTCACCTCTTAGGTTGGATGTGAGTCCCAGTGCTTTCCTTCCTAACATGATTGATATATTTTCCTGCTACCACATGGGTTGGATGTGAGTTCCAGAGCTTCCCTCCTTAATGTAGCAGATATTTTCCTCACCTCTTAGGTTGGATGTGAGTCCCAGTGCTTTCCTTCCTAATGTTAGCAATATATTTTCCTGCTACCACATGGGTTGGATGTAAGTCCCTGAGCTTTCCTCCTCAATGTAGTAGATATTTTCCTCGTCACCTCTTGGGTTAGATGTGAGTCCCAGTGTTTTCCTTCCTAATTTGATCGGTATATTTTCTCACTACCACTTGACTTGGATGTGAGTCCCAGAGCTTTCCTCCTCAATGTAGCTGATATTTTTTCTCGTCACCTCTTAGGTTGGATGTGAGTCTCAGTTCTTTCCTTCCTAACGTGATCGATATATTTTCACGCTACCACTTAGGTTGGATGTGAGTGCCAAAGCTTTCCTCCTCAATATAGTATATATTTTCCTTGTCACCACTTGGGTTGGATATGAGTCCCAGTGCTTTCCTTCCTAACGTGACATATATATTCTCCCTGTCACATGTCACTTCCAATATAACTCCCAAGTGGTAACTCAAACTGGTATTGTACTTTCTTTTTGGCGTAATATCCTTAATGGTTGTCATCTTCTACACTGTTGTTACCCTTTTAAATTAGATGTGAGCATCTGTGCTTTCCATCTCGATTCAGTCCTCCCACACAATCCTATTCTTATCTTTTGAAATCATTTTTAAGACCACCTTAAATGGATTATGGCATCTGATTCCTATTTTGGGATTGATACCAAAATTTAAATTCCCAACTCGGGGTAAACCCTTACATACTGATTCTCATCCTTTATAAATACCTGAATCTTCATAACTCAAAATTTACTCTCCCATCTCTAGCGAGAGTCTTTACTCCTTGATTTCAATCAGACGATCACCTGCTAATTCCCCAGCATAAACAAATCACACACACAAAAATCACACAATAAACAAATCACACACACAACTCTACACATACTTCCAGGTTTGTTGACTTAGGAATCTGTATTGGTTTTGTTGATCTTTTTTGTCAATGCCAATACACGCGGTGTGCATGCCCAACACACTACACCTATTGGGGATACATTTATTGACCTCACTTTTGGTTGAGGTTTAGTTTTTCCTCTTTACTAACCTAAGGTCTAGGCATTGGACTTTCCTCTTGACTATTCTTAGAATAACAGACAAGGAAACCATTAGAAATTATACCCTCTTCACTACTCAACTTGAAGTTCCACATATTTATCCTAACTTCTAGCTCTTAGTAGGTGGGGTCATT
Organism: Phalaenopsis equestris; assembly: GCF_001263595.1. Taxonomy (NCBI): domain Eukaryota; kingdom Viridiplantae; phylum Streptophyta; class Magnoliopsida; order Asparagales; family Orchidaceae; genus Phalaenopsis; species Phalaenopsis equestris. The sequence goes on along the minus strand of NW_018250817.1, from coordinate 198,741 downwards.
ATGGGGGAACCCCAAGATGAGTCACCCTTAGGACTGCTGGACCTTAGGGTTGACCCTGGGTGTTGGTCTACGGCTTAAGGTACATACTTGCACTCATAATCACTCATAATCCTAAACTTAAAATTCTAGGCTTTGGTCCCTTGAGACTTTTCAGAGACTCATGTAGATGGTCCCTTAGGCCCCCTAAACCCACTAGCCCTAGGCTAGGGTTTGGCTAAGACCACTACATAGAGGACCCACAAATGGGGTTTCTATAAGTCCATGACTTATTAATAGAGGTTGATACCTCAACTCTACCAAGATACCCAACCTAGCCTTTTGCCTCTAAATTCCCCCAAAATTACCTAGATACCCTTGGGACCCCAAAATTTGGCCAAAATTGTCAAATTACCAAAATACCACTCCTTAGCCCAAAATTCAAAAAATTCCAAAAAATCCCAAAAATTTCCAAAACCTCCCAAATACTCCTAGTTTTATTTTCCTCAACTACTACATGACCCAATTTGACAAATTTGGCCATCATTGATCAAAACCCCCAAATTACCCTTTGGAGGCCCATATTTTCCCCAAATCACCTCAAATGTTTATCAAATTGGTCTCAATTTACCACAATTTCAATTATAAACTGAAATTAACTCACTCTTTATATGACCAATATAAACCAAATACAAGCTCAATTAATCTATCATTTGAGCCCAATTTTGATTTAGATCAAAACCCCAATTTTGGCCTCATGACTTGGTTCCACCAAATTGAACCCATGACCAACTCAACTTACAACAATTTGTGTTAAAAACCTTCATAATATTCCCATACATCAAATTTAATCGTCAATTGGCCTTGGTGAAGCATCAATTTCATTTGATTTCAACCTAAGTCCAAAAAGCCCCAAATTTGTCCCTAATTTGGCCATGTCTCAAAATCTCAAAAAATTAATGGCCTTAGCGCCAAAATGTCCACTCCATTCCTTCATGAAAAATCTTCACAAAATTTCCATCGATCATTTGAACCATTCAATTTGGACTTACCCCAAGGCTACCCCAACCTAGACCCATGTCTAGCCCAACATGCCCAAGTTGACAAAATTTTCAAAATCCTTCAAATTGACTCACAAATTAAACTCAAAATCACTTCAGCCCTTCACCAAAAATCTTCATAACAATCATCTACACAATGTTGATCAATCAATTGGGTCAATTGACAAGGATATCCTAGCCCAAACCCAAGCTTTGATCACTTTAACCCACTTTGAACCCATGCACTAAAGATGGCCTAACTACCCCATAGTCACCAAATTAATGACTCCAAAACCATTAGTTTGACCCTTGTGGCAAGCCTAAATCTCTTAAAACCACCTAAACTAAGCCATGGATGAAAGGTCCGCTAAATTAGGGGATTTCATTCCATATTTGCTTAAGCTTAGGATATTTTTGCCAAAACAAAGCCTGAACACATTAAATTGTTGTGACATATTCCCCTGGGTTTGCTGAGCTCCTAGCCAGCTCCCTCTGTTTGGTCGGCCGACCTCCCCCCCCGACGCCCCCCCCCCCCCCCCCCCCCCCAATTGGCCATGGAAGCAAGCCTTAAGCCATTTCTTATAAAAGCTCCCCTCCACGTCCATGGGAGGAGAGCTAAAATTTCCTCTTAGAGACTTCCCCAAATTGAACCCAAAGCCTCTTTGAGACCTCCTCAGTTCAATCCAACCACCACATAGCTCTTAATCCCCTTGATGGAGCCCAATTTTGAACTTGAATCTCTGCCTAAAACTAAGACAGAGCTCATTACACTCATACACTCTACAAGAATCAAATTAAACTCACCCACACATTCACCACAGTGAGAGAAGGAAAAGC
>NW_018250817.1:193738-196755 GCF_001263595.1 Phalaenopsis equestris | reverse complement strand
GAAGCTTCACTTTTCAGAGCCAAGGTATTGAACTTCTCCTCCTCCCGAGCCTATTTTGATTCTCCACTTGATTAGGCTTAATTTAATTGCATGATTACCGTATGAATATGTTCGTCTCACTTAGACGAGTCCATAGGATCAAAGTCAAAGTGATTTGGTTGAGTCTATGCTAAGGTCTTAGGGTTTTAGTGTGGACGGTGACGGGATCGCTCCATCGGGGATGATGACGGGGCCGTTATGTTCGTCTCACTTAGACGAGTCCATAGTATCAAAGTCAAAGTGATTTGGTTGAGTCTACGCTAAGGTCTTAGGGTTTTAGTGTGGACGGTGACGTGATCGCTCCATCGGGGATGATGACGGGGCCGTCCGATCGTGTGTGTATCGGATAAACAGAGGAGATCAAGCCGGACAGTGCTTCTTTACATGAACCACGAGCCGAGTCAGCAGCTACGTGGATGGCGGTGTTCAACCAGAGCACGCTACGCGTGCCTTCGGAGCTGCCTAGGATCCAGTCATCTCCACGCATTTAAATAGATACATAGGGAATTTAAAAAATTAGAAAATTGCCTTAGGTTTAAAAATTCATATCTTGGTGTAGAAAAATCATAAAAATAAAATAAAAATACCCTCTTACTCAGTGAACAGAGGAGAAAAAATGTGGAAATAATTTGGAGTTCATTTGATTAATATTTTAGTTTTAATTCATTAAACACTGATTTGAATGTTTTGATTCTCCATGCATGTAGTAATATCACGTAGTAATATCACCATGGTTATCACCATGGTTTGAAATTTTAGCTTGTTGTTGCCTCTATCTTAGGGAACATCCTCTAATTTTTCTAAAGTTAGAGGGTATTTTTATTTTTAATTTTATGTTTATTATTTTCATGTTTAGGGAACACCCTAGACAGAGATCCATATTTTCAATTTTATGTTTATTATTTTCATGAATTAATCATGATAATTAGCATGTTACTCAAAAAATTCTAAGAAAATTTTATAAGATTCAGTACGACTAGAGGACCCATTGGAAATAATTTCATGAGATAAGTCATTAATAATACACTTAATCTTTACAAACTTTAAATCGATAAGATAATTAATTTTGGAAAATAAAAACATTAAAATGATTTAATTTTTAATCTTCACTATTTTCTGTGATCCAGAGAACTCACCATAAAAATTTCAAAGCATTTTGAGTCCACCTGATGGCCTAAATTGATTTTTCAAGTTAATTATCTTTTTTTGGCACTTAAATGATTTTTAAAAAAATCAAAATATAACTCAAAAATTTATAAAAACTTATTTTTTGAGTTCTCTGTGATTAGGAGTATTTTCTAAAAATAAAATGATATTTAAATAAAAACTTGATTTTTAGCCTATTTTTAAAAATTTAAATAATTAAAAATTTATAAATATCATAAAAATGATAAAATTCATGAAAATATTATAAATTGCTTCCTAAGCATGTGTTAAATTGCTTCCTAATCACTTAGGAATAATTAGAATATTTTTCTTAATTTTAAAATAAAGATATTGAATTTTAAAAGCTTAAAAATACTTTTTAAAGGCTAAAAATGGATTTTTACTCAAATAATTCCAATAATTCAAAGAAAAATTAGAAAAATGTGAAACTTGTTTCCTTATATCCCTTGACACCTGTGTTCATTGACCTAAGAGAGATTTAATAAAAACATAAAACTTAATTTTCCACATTTTAAATATTTTATAATTAATAAACACGCCGGAACTTAAAATAATTCTTAAAATTCAAATAAAATTCAACAAATCATGAAATTTGGTCCAAAGGCTTCTCTAGTCTAGGTCTACCTACAGTAAAAATTTCAAGTGTTTAAGTTTCACCTTGGTCAGGTTAGCAAATTTTCTTTGAAAAAAAAATCATTTTTGCATGAAAATAATTATATAAATTAAATTAAATTTTGAAAAATCACATTTTCTCCTTTGATGTTTTAATTGACACATGAATGAGGTATAAAAAAAATTTTAAAGTCATTTTAACTGAATTTGACAAATTATAAGGTGTTAGAGCTATAGGGGCAAACGTGTAATTTTTGAAATTTAGCCTTAATTAACATTTAGGCTTAATTTAAGGAGTGAAATGCATAACCTCTGATCTTAATCAGTTTATTTGGATGTTTGAAATACAAGGGGTTAATTCGTAGAAACCATCATCACTTTTTTAATTAAAAGGGTAAGTTAATAAATTTCTAGATTATCAAAATTTGGAAGTTTATTAAAATAAAATGAACTTAAAATAAAATGAACCTATTGAACCTATGACTTAGGAGTATGAATTTTGAAGTCAATAATTAATCAATTTAATACCCCTATTTGATTTTAAAATGAATATAAAATAATGAATCATGATCACCTAAAGCTTAACATTTTTAAAACTAATTAAGACACTCACCTAGGTCTTAAAAACTCACATAGGTCTTAAGGGCTTAGTAGTAATCTAAGTTAAAGCAAGACTGATTAAATAAGGATTAGAAAAGTAAACATCATTAAAACACTTTTTAAACACTACAAGACCATGTCAAAATTTGGTTAAGTCTCTTAAACTTGCCTAAGTCTCTTAAACTTGCCTCTTCCTCTTTAAGGGTCTTCAGCCACATAATCTTCAAAATTAAATTATAAATGATAATTATCCTATTCTTAGGGATAATTAAAACATCAATGAGCATTAGGGTGTTCATAGGATGAATTATTAAGCAACATAATAAGTTTAAATGAGCTCGAGGCTTTTAGTAGATGATAAGAGGGAAGCATGGACCTGCTTCTTCCTCTTAACCTGTTGGATACCTCGGAGATCTACTAAACTTAATATGTTTTGCTTGACAAATATCATCCTTAATCAAATTAATAAGGACCCACCAAGATATAACCTAGGGTTAGGTCGTCAAAATTTTACTTCCCTGTTTCATATAAATTACCTTCACATGCATTTTTAGTTTCAGGTGGTGGAACGAGAAGAACGAGAAGACTCACCATGTACG
>NW_018250817.1:193302-193697 GCF_001263595.1 Phalaenopsis equestris | reverse complement strand
GTACTTTCATACTGTAGCTTTCATATTGTACTTTTGATGTTAATACAAACCTGCATGCTAAACAATAATGTCAACCTGCAAGAAGACTAAAATTATCAGGATAACCACAAAACCAAACCCAAAACTAATGCTAAAATTAAGCAAGATAAAATTCATCGCCGCAGCATTCAAAATATAAATCAACTCAAAATTTAATCACAAACATCACACAAAACTATAATTGCAACTAAATTAAGATGTCTCTATCAGATGATCGGGATTTCCTCAGTGGAGGTAAACTACTATTGCTAACGAGGCTTCCTACGTTCTAAATGAAATTATGGAACTCATTAAGTTGAGTTTAGTAAATTCATTTGGACTAAGTGAATCCAATAGAAAATATTGGTGTCGGAACG
>NW_018250817.1:192945-193288 GCF_001263595.1 Phalaenopsis equestris | reverse complement strand
CGGTGTTGCTCTAATCAACTTTAACATGCCTCCATAAAATTTAAAGAACTTCAACCATAGGGTCACTTGATTTGACATCATAACTTGACACAGTAGAAAACTCAAACTCATTGCGGAAAGGACCTTGGAGCTAGCATGGTGGGCAGCACGGCCACCTTCAACAGCAAAACCTATCTTCCCTAACCAAACCAATCTTCATTTCTTAGATATAAGCAACAAAGCTATAGGACTTCGAGGTTGCTTGCTTATGCAACGTAAATCCTCACCTTATTCTTAGGCCTTTGTACAACCCTGCTATACAATATAAGCTCTAACTCGTCTTAGGATTTCGACTAACTCGTCT
>NW_018250817.1:168340-192888 GCF_001263595.1 Phalaenopsis equestris | reverse complement strand
TCACATCTTCCCCTAAATCCTCACATCTTCCAGGATATTTTTGTGATCGTTTCACACGAATGTAAGCCCTAACTAATAAAATTGGCAGGATGAAATATTTAAATATTTCTCTTCAGGAATGCAGCCAAACGTTAGGATAGCTTGAGAAGTCGCCGGGGTTCTCCTCTGGATCCATGACATCCCCTAGTTCTTCCTCCTTTGGACTCTACAAAATGTTTCAAATTTGAACCAATCCCCTTTCACACCTCTACGTCCAATCTCATTGAAAAGTCTTACCCTTTGCAACACCTTGAAGGCAAAATGTTCCAAATTTGAACCAATCCCCTTTCACACCTCTACGTCCAATCTCATTGAAAAGTCCTACCCTTTGAAACTCTTGAAACTCCTTGAAGGAACTCCTTGAAGGTAATATTTCCTAATTTTTTATCGAGAGTCTTCTTAGGTGACTTTGGTCATTTAAGATGGAATTAACTATAGGGAATTGCCCTTATAGGAAGCATGTCTAAACCCAGCTTATTATAAACCTTATTTAATCTTTTATATTAAATAAGGGAACTTGTCGGCAAATACAAAGTTTTCGCAGACCAAACAGATGTCATATATTTTTTAGTTTATTTGATTGAGCCTCGTCCTCAAGTCTTGTGTTTATCCTTCGGGATAGATACATGATTTGAGGTACAACGCTCTTTCCTTTAAACTATGAAAAAAATATGGGGTCAGTTTGATTTCATATTTTTCTGAAACTAAATATATATGTAAATTAAAACGTCCTTCCGAAGCGGGCGGCGAAATTTTGATTCCGGTGACCGACAACTTCTTACAGGCAACTCTCCAACCAAAAATAGTGCCGACACATACTCCTACCAAAGAGTCAATCCACATAAGAGTAGAGCAAAGACGAGGAACTGTCACTAGGTGCAGATGGAACACCTGGAGCACAATCCCACCTTGAGAACGATCAGTCGTGCCCCCATTCTTTGTCACCCGTCCATCAAACCAACATCGGTACGATGGCTCTCCACAGGATTATGGATTGGGCAAAATATTCCGACAGTTAACGCAAAGGCTTTCATCAGGATGTTGTCCGAAGGTCCTCTTGTATACCCCTTCTTTTCACTCGCCAGCAATGCTAAAGTCAAAAGCATTAAACAACGAATAAATGCTAGAGACACAATCCCTAACGACTACTTATTTATAAAGTTAAAGTGGTAAGCTTTTAAATTTAAAGTTTAATTATTAAAAGTAAGAAAAAAAATTAAAGTTGCATTTCATGAAGCATCTGACTTTCTTGTTTTTATCATAGGTGTCACTATTAAAAAAACTATAAATTATGGGAAGTAGATAGATATGATCGAATAAAGGCAACACGTATCTTGATGCAGAGGTAAGCAAAATGTCGAGTGAGGTGGGTCCCCAAGCAAATGAGTCAGGACCAGTCATTAAATCTGAATCGAGTTTTTCAAGAAATTTAGACAGGAGTTAGAATCTCGACACAAAATTGCACTGACTTGTCTAATGGAATAGCAAACAACTGAAATTGGAGCTGAACAAAGATATCCACAGCGCCAACCAAACGAAGGACTATCAATCACCGAGCGGGAGAAACAAGCGAACCAAGGTTTTGAGGAAGTCATAGTTAAGGTAGACCAAGAAACCCTCATATTACCTTTTGATGATTCAACCCATTAGAGAAGAACGATCAAGGGTGAGCCGACGGGCAAACAATCTCCGCCATCAGCATCTATATTTAATTAACACATTTTGATGTATCGGGTAATTTACCTTAATACCCCTAAAACTTCTTTGTAAGAAGTGGGGGAACAAAGGTAATTATGTACTTAATGTACCTCCAATACCTATAAGTAGGCGACTCCTGAAAAGGAAACGGGAGGCTCATTTTTTATTATCCGTCCCTAATCCTATTATCTATGCTCTATTCCTCGAATGTGATCCATTTTTCTTTTGATTCAACAATCATTAATTTTATAGGAAGGTTAGAAATAAAATTTGTCATAACATCCTAATCTATTAATTTTTATAAATTTAAAATTTTTTTTGATGTGACAATTTAACACCTGTTTATAAAACAGCGATGATGGCAGGTTTAGCTTAGCCTATGCTTAAATCTATGGAATATGATGCGCAAACAAATTCTATCTACCTTAAATAAGTTGGACCAATCTACAATTTTGCGTTCAAGTGAAAGCTACTTAACATGGCCCTTGGTGTATTTGGTCTCGTGAAACTCGTGCACCAAATGACCTAGAAAATAATTAATTATTTAAATCCCATACCAACGATAAAATACCTACACGGATAGTTACATCAAAATTAAGATTTCTCTTTCTCCACTTGCATTCTGCACACTGAAAAATTTGGCGTAAAATTTTACATCTAACCACTGCGACGGCCGTTTATTGGACCATTAATGATTACATAGAATAAGAACGGATACCTTATAGTCAGCCGTTGCAAAATAATCCAAGTTGGGACACCGAGAGAACGTCAGCAAAAATTGAGTCCTTGTCAATGAGCTGTGAAAATTGGTCATCACTTACTATTTGCCAATGTTTTTTCGGTAATGAAAATGAAGTAATATAATATTAAACAGAAAATGAGTCAGCTATGAATCATGTATGTGATTTTCAACAAAAAAAAAAAAAAGTCAACTGTTTTTTATTGAACATCGTTAAAGACTAATATTCTCAGTTTTACAATAATAGAAGATAATGTCCATCATTAAATTTTGGACATAAACAAAAGATAAGTGTGACAAATAAGATGTAACAGTCACACTATTAATGGATTAGGTCAAAACTTCAATTTAAAATGTACCAGTTGCCATGAATGATAACAACAAATTAAATTAATTCATCTTATTGAGAACGATCAATTTTTTTGCTCATACGATATATTGTAATGAGTGCTGAGTAGCATTAGTTAGGACGTAGGGATAGCTCTTGGGTGATATGTTCATTTGCGATTGGACTCAAAGAATGTAATTTCATATTTAAAAGCAATATGCTAGATTTTTGATGAGTGGATCAAAGTGAAAGGACACGCCATGAGGAGCACAAATCATGGTAATCCTACATATTGCATTAGTTTTCTTGTGGGAAGAATATTGGTTGACCTGAGGCCTGAAATATTTTGAAAACCATTGTAGGAAGTTTACGTCTTTGATAGGTTTTATGTTTTTTTATGGCTTTTATTTTTACAACTTTTACATGCAGTCGAAGTGATGCAAGCACATTATCTACCAGCTAGCCATAAGAAAGTGTTTTGCCTGGGCTAGGTGTATACCAAAATGAGGAAGCCTAAGCATTAAAGTAAATCTAGTGCGAGGTCACCATAACTCAACGATCATGTTTAAGGTAAAAAGCTTCTTGGTCGAGCTCATTGAGATTGTATCACTTTGACAAATTGTAGTTACAACACACAATGAACAAGGAAAACTAGCATGCCTATTGCAAGAAGAGTCCACAAAGGCTCTTAAATAACATTAGCATTACTCATACACAATCCAAAAGCTAACCAAACTAAAAGGGGTTACCTAAGATTAGAGATATAATATAACATACTACATGAGAAAACATCTTCTCTAACTAGCTAAATATGTAATTTAACTTTTGAGATTACAAGTATTATTGATTCTTTGTCCTTATTATACATGACTTGCTTACAAATCACTACCAATTCCATAAGGAGCAAAGCAGAGCAAGAACTTCAATTTATATTATCATCTTCCGACAACTAATTAGTTATGTTTGCCTTTTGCCCCAAAACAATTATATGATTTGTCATTTCTTTTGAATCAGATAGGTTTTGGAATAACCCAGAGATAATTAATGTCTTAAGAAATTCTTAGGTATAGTTAGTGTGTGCCTATGCCTTGATTTAAATGGGACATTCAATGATCTACAAAAAGGCCTATTAGAGAAGTAACAAGAGAAACACATATTATCGAAGACACGTTAGGCATAGATTTGTCCTAATATTTATTAAATCTATAAACTCAAAGAGGTGAACATTACATTAGGTTAAAAATTAGAATATGACTTGGTTGAATGATATATAAGCATCCTAGACCAATTATTGAGAGCAACACCATCGGTATAATTTTAGAGGAGTTCATAGAACTTCATCAGTAAGAAGTTATTATTCCTAGTTAAACTAACTATCATGAATCACACAAAGAGGAGACTCTACTGGTCATGAGTGCAATGCTAGAAAATACGCTATAAGTTATCTGTTCATGACACATAAAAGAGATAAAAGAGCAAAGAATATATTAAATTGCAATAGTATCATCGACAACTTTGTAAATCTTTCAAAAAGAGTCAGTTGAGTTATCAAGTGTTGCAATATATTAAACCTTGAGCAAAGTTAACCTTTAAGAAAGCATTTAAGGTTTATGCTTTTCAATTGTAAGGATTTGTGCTAAACAATGCTTTTCAATTGGAGATAACATACCTCTGCCCTATTTAGATCATGGCTTAAGAAGTATCAAATATTTTATTTGCCATCGTTAGTGATTTGAGTTAGCATTTCTTTGAGTAAGTCATATAAAGTCGTGGTATAAATTATCAAAGGTGTACATGAGATTTAGGCTACATGCTAGATAGTGCCAACAAGTACTATTTTATGCTTCAAAAGTATGTTGACCTTTATCCTCCCTTATAAGGATGGCATCATCTTTTTTTGTAAACACATGAAAAGCCTGACACCTTCCTAATATATTTGATATAAATTGTATAAAACATGTTAACTTCCCTTGAAATGATCGTAATTACGTTAAGCATATACGGGTAGCATTACTATGAATACATTAATCTTCTGGGTTTAGTTTCAACCTTACGGTGTCAAATAATCAATCATAAATATTTTCTGAGTCAACACCCAAAAGACATTTTAAATGATTCATTTAAAGGTTTTACTATTATGAATCTTCAAATATAAATCTCAAATCATACAAATGGTTGTCAATTTACTTTTTCTTAATGACTAAGCCATCCAAATAGCACTCGACCATGTTTCAGTTTATTTAATATCATTTTCATGTCTTATTGGTATGTTGCACCAGCATTCTCAACTCCAATGTGTATAGGAATATAGTTGTAAGTCTCGACAAGTGTGCAAAATGTTGTAAATTCTCATCTTCTAGTGTCATCTATGTCAAATTGTATTATGAAGATCTATTCAAGAAATGAAAAAATTACTTGCAAAGAAGTCATATCCAAAACCATTTCGACATTTGACAAATAAAATTTATCATGTTGCTTGGGTTTGTTAAGATTTAAGAAATCAAAGTAGAATTATATAAGACCATTCTTTTTCATCATCAACACCACATTGGGTAACCAAGTTGGATTTTGCTCTTCTCAGACAAAGTTGGTGTCTATTAGCCTTTTTTTTTTACTTTTTTGCTAATTTTTTTTTCTTCTTCTAAGTCTATTCGTCAAGAAGCTTTCCTTTCTCGATAAATGATTTGCTCAATTACCAATTTGTGTACTACAACTTCTTGGGCTATTCTAGTTATATATTAATAGTTTCAAGCAAAGCATTGTTTAAATTACGATAGTAACTTGATCATTTTAATTGCATATTCTACATTTGATAACTAACTGATTAATTTTGCTCTATGCCCCATTTCTTTCCATATGTTGATTGCTTTTAGCTCATCAAATGTAGATTTAAATTTTCACTCCAAATATGGTGGCTCAACTTCAATTTGAGATTTATTTTGGAATTTTCTGATATTTCTATGAAATTAGAAATCAGACCATCAATGATAATCAGGTAAGAGTTAGTAGCATTCATAGACCCGATAGTTTTGAATCATAATTTTTTTTTTAATAAAATTTGTAATTATTGTTATTCCATTATTGTTTGAGAAGTTGACATTCATTTTTTATCAAAATTTTGACATAAAACCATGATCAAGCTTTTGCACTAACATTTAGCACCATTCAATTGAAGGTTCCATTAATTATTCAAAAGTGTTTTCTTCTAGTTGTACATAAAATCCAATGCAAGAGAAAAAAATACATAATGGGACTCAGTTGGTTTAATACCAACACCATGTACTTCATTAACCTCTAAAACTTAATATTTATTTGAGAAAATGGAAATTAGGATTAAGGTATACACATAGTGCTACGTTGACTTGTACTTGTCCTCTTCTTTTTTATCAAAAGATAGTTTGAATTGCAGCTTCTTTTGTTTAATCATCTTAACAATTTCCTTTTTATTTTCTCTTCTAAATTAGACTCAAAGTCAATGCAGGTTACATGAGCTCTTTTACTCTTTATTATTGCATTTTCTCATCCTTGGCCTTGACCTAAACCTCAATCTCATGTTTTGTAATAATGTCGATCTTTTCGTTACATCAGAGTGGTGGAAGATTACTAAGCTACAATACGATTATCTTTCACTTTATCTTTGATATATTTATTCTTTTCCTTGCTTTTTTTTATATTTCATACATCTATGGAGAGCATTGTTTATTTTATGGGAGTACAGTATGGTCTATCTTCATATTCCCACATCATGAGTTGAGAATGATTGTAGATCTCCTTTATACAATATTCTTCTCCTTGCATGAAAACTTAATTCGTTGATGCACTGTAAAGTAAATCACTATGTGGTCATGAATATATGGTCGACCTGGTAGAGTGTTGAAAGAAGTTTAAAAATCTACAATGTAAAATTTTATTACTCCTACTAAATTTTGTACTTTTAATGATAAACCTCGAGGCATTTTCCATTTTATGGCTGAAACCCCTAACATCCTCTCATCACTGATGAGCTTCTAGGCTTCATTGTAAAATTATGCTAATTTCCTCAGGTAATTTGTGTTGATGGAAGCAGCAAGACCACGGAGTACACATGAGAGCATGAACTGATCCACATTCAATGAATTATAAAAAAGATAGTTGTGGTATGTTGTTCGTAGCAACAAGTAATAATTTATGACATTATTTTTATTTGTTCTTTTAATTAACACACAGTATCTAAGAAAGTTTTCAATAACTCTACCAAACAGATCCTAAGGTCTAGTAAGATGTTTACTAATCTTTATGATGACCATATAATCGTTTTTATCATTCGATGGTTCTTTGATAGCAAATCTTTTGGCACCTTTATAGTTATATATTTTTTATTTAGAGTCATAAAGGTTTGCAAAAGGGTATGATAGCTCCTTAGAGCAAGTATATGGAATCTAGCCTCATTTTAATAATTTTAGAACACAAGGTAAGTAACAATCAAAAGGCAAATCCAATAATTTGCTAGAATCACTTTCTTCAAATTGTACATAAGTTTTGGGGCTTGTAGGAGAAGACTCTTGAAAGAATTTTTAGTTTTGATAGACATGTAATTCAAGAATTACCTTCACTTCTATCCTTGCAACAGTCTGTGAAGATAGTCGAGTTAGAGTTATAGTGCAGACATACTAATTAAACTTCTGATATTTTGATGATGTAGACTTAGCCTTCTTTTAGCGACAATTCCTTCAACTCTATTATCTATTTCCATAATCATTTTACAGTGAGAAGATCATCCTAACATATCTAACCCATCCTATAAATTGTATTCCTAGTCCATGTATACATGACATATTTCATTCCTATAACACATTTCTTCTTTAATTGTTTATAGTCTCATTACCTCATTGTGGATATTAAGAAGAGTAGGATTTCATATTATTATTTGGGTCTCATTATCATCTTTTAATGACATTTCTTTCTTTTTTCTATCACTTATTTTTCTTTCCTTTATTTGCTAGCATTTTGTTTTTTTTCTTAATCACTTACTTTTAAACTTTCCTTCTATAACTTCTTCATTGTCATTATTTTATATATTTCCAGAGACATTGTTTAGAGAATCTTAATAGAAAATATTTTAATTCTTTAGCACAAAGTAAGTAGTATCTTCATAAAGATCAATCTTATGGATAAAGAATAGTTGTAGACCATACTTAATACAATATTTAATGCCATTATGAAAATAAGTAATATATCACTGAAAGGGATAGTGTACCAGTCTTTGTTCATGAAGTCAATGTCTTTTAAAGAGTGCATTGAAAGACATCTCCAACTGTATAATATGAAATTTTTTTTGTAGTTTGAATGTCCTAAAGAATGAGTAGGAGAGTTATTGAGCCTAGGTCTCGATTATCTTTCTTATTAAATCCATGTTGTAAGATCTTGTCAAATCAAACTTTACATATATCTATGTAAATCTAAGTGAATGTTCTTGAATTCATTAAGTTGATCATTGCACTTGGGTCAACAAGGACTCTAGATAACTAAAATCTTCTTATATTTAGAGTAATGTAAAGTGATCGATCATGATTAATTATCCTTAACATGTCTTCACCATCAGAGAGCATTAGTTTGGCAAACTCATTGAAGTGATTTATCCATCAATGGAGACGTATACCAATCTAGACATACAAATTTTGTGGTTTTATAAAGCTATACTTAGTTATTCTCTTATCACTTTGAATAAGATGAGAACGTCATAAATACTAAGCTGGCAACATATTTTCTTAGAAGTGACAACACATTTTAATCAACATTTGGTAAAACCCTTACAAGCATATCCTAGGTAGGAACATCTAGTAAAGTGAACCTAACTTGAATTTGATCAATAACCTGTGGGCTATTTTCCATAGGTATTATTTGTGGTGGAAGTGTTTTGGTGAACTTCTAGAACATCTTGTGCAGAAGTTGGAGTTGCATCAACAAATGGTTCTGTAGTCTCTCGATTTACTTTACGAGATTTTTTTTAAGAAAAGTGCTAACTGAATTCTAACAAGCACATGCAAAAAGTTGAAGATAGTGGCCTCAATATCAAACAAAAAGTCATCACATTAATGAGCATTTTCAAAATATTCTTTTATGTCCTGAGAATTGTAAGTACTATGATTGTCGTTATAATTAGAGTAATTTTGATTTTTACCTCTCCATGAATTATACTTGATTCAATAGATATTGATTCATCGAAAATCACCACAATATTTATTAATTTTTCATGGGTAACGAAAAAAAAAGTTAGGCAACGTGAGTGTGTAACACGTCTGAAGTAACTATCCGCCAAGAAAGCTTTATACATTCTTAGCTATTTTTTAAAATGAAATGACTCATTTATTTTTTGTTTAGGTGTTGTTGTATTTAATGCAGGTTTTCTTTTTTTATTATATTTAGGAAATAGAAGGGCATGATAGTAAACTGATACTTGTGTTCACTTAGAGCCTATTTTAAAGGCTCCAATTTTTTTTTATCAACTTCTTAGAAAGCTCATATATTACAAGATTAAAACCCTTTTCTTCTTTATGAGGGTTAGAAGGTTTAATACCTTAACCAAAGGCAATTTGATAATGACTTTATTGGTTTTTTCAAGTATTCTTTGCGAATGATTATATCACTAATTAAATGGTTTATCTTCATGTAGTCTTTGAAAGCGAAACATTGAATGATTTTATGGCTAATGGGTCTATGAGATAAAAAACATTAGTCATCTTACTTTATCCTATTTGATTGGGATTAAGAGGTTCAGGGATTTTAAGGTTTAGATTCATCAACTGGTTCTAGAACATCTTTTCTATAGCATTATTTTTGAAAGAATATGTCTGGTTCTTTAATTCCTCAAAGGTGAACTTAGACTATCATTTCCATCGCGCTTTTCAAACTACTTTGGTTTTCACTTTTTTTCTTATGGTAGGAATCATGCTCAAGGTTATTTCCATTGTGGTTGTTGGCATTATTGCTCTTGTGGAGGTTTTCACTATGGTTGGGGCTGAGCTGCCACTACTGTCGCATAATTTTTTGGTTCTATATTTATATAGGCTCTTTTCCCTTACCAATGGAAAATAAATTCAAATAAATATTTTTGATAAGCTTTCTAGGGTTTCTGGCTAGCATCTTGAAAATGTGAGTGTATTGGGTTTCCTATAGGCTCATTAATTTATTGATCAACTTCTTGAAAGACTCGCTAGTAAAACATTACATGAAAAGATCAAAAGGCCCAACATTAAAAAATGGATAATCAACTAAAGTCTCACTTCTTGAAAGACTTTGCTAGTAAACCTATAACTATGGTTTGTTTTTTGGACTCAAAGCACTCAACCTTAGATAATATACTAAAGTCTTACCAGGTTTCTATATCTCAATTACTTAATCACCAACTGTAACATGGCGTTGTGCTCCAACATACCCCTTTCATAATGACCACTCAAATTTGGTGAAAGTAAGAAATTTTTAATTTGGTAATTTTGCATACCAATTAAATGCTACTCTGGTTAAACAATTAACAAATAGGTTTTCTCTCACAATACAACAATTTGCACAAAAAATTGCTAAGTGCATGTTGAGCTCATTTTTTAGATGAGGTCCTTCCAATTATTCCTCTCTTTAGAGCTCAGTTTTTAGTCATAAAGTTTCAATAGAGACTCTTGTAGGAGAGTAGTGGTAGAAAAAAAATAAAAAAAAAGAATTTTGAACATTTTTTCTTCACATGCTTGGATTCAAATCCTTAATCTTAGTTTGAGGATGTTACAATGATGTCAATGAGACAAATATTGAGTGCACATAAGGATGTGAGTGCCCTAGAAAAACTTTATTAGGTCTTTTAGACATTTTGCACTCCCCCTATCCCTTCCTAATTTGTTAGGTAACCATTTCTTTGTTTCATGAAAGAGCACATTATGTATGAGGCTTATCATGGGCCATGATGGGACTTAAAATTTAAAGGAAAGATAAAATGCATAGAACACCAATTAGAATTTGAAATTGAAATTAAAATTATTATTGAACAATATAAATGATAAAATGTTAAAATCCAACTTCACAAAAGCAAGAATAGAAACTTAAAATAAAGTTACAAGCTTATAATCAAAATTAAAATATCAATATGTACTAAGGTCTTCATGTTAAATTTCAACTAAATTAAATATAATAAAATCAATTTCAACAAAAAAGAGATCCCATAAGGTCAACTTTAACTAAGAATTACAAAAGTATAACTCAATTAAAACTTTTTAAATCAATTTTTCCAATAATTATTTCTATTAAAATTTAGTTCAACAAAATTAAACTGATTGAAGTTAACTAATTGAAGATTAAATTATTTAATTTTATCATAAAAAATTTAAATCAATTTCAATAAATCTGTACAAAAAAAAAAAAAAACAAAGGCATTTGAATAAACTTCAAATTAACCCAATCAAAGTCAGTACAGTTAATCTTAAATCACTAAAACCATTATTAATAAAAATCAACATTGTCAACTAATGTCAAGCTTAATAAGAATAAAACCATTTCAATAAAAAAAATTAGAATTCATTAAAAACACTTTAATTCCAACTAAAAAGGGATAACCAAAACCTAATCAATCCAAATATATTAGAATTACTTGAAATAAATTAGAAATCACCACTAAAATTTTCATAACAAAGAATTAATAACTAATGATTAAAATATAATAACTTAAATCATTTATATTATTAAAATTGAAAATTGCTTAAAAATAAAATTTAGTTTTCAAAATTAAGAAAAAAAACCAAAAGACAAAATCTTAATTAAAATTTTCAAATACCATCGAAATCATAAAGATTCAAGCTAAGCACAGTTATTTAAAACTTTTATAACATTAAGTGCAAATCAATTTAACTTAATCCAAGCCCAGCCTAAAATCTTATGCCCACACAAGACAACATCCAAGACAAAAATCAAAAAGTCCACCTAACCTAAGCCCCCTTTAATTAAACCAATGTCTAAAATTAAACTCTTAATCCCTCATGACACCACCATAAGTAGACTCATGTCCTGTTACTAATCACATAAGGTACGCAAACATTTCTAGGAAAGCTACTCATGCTAATGCCCCTTAGACCATGCCACCCCAAGTACCAAACCCATTGGCTTAAGCCATTATGAATAAAATGCCAACAACCTACTTACCCCTCAACAATCCTCTTCATTGACTCAAGCCCTCTCCCTAAAAACCAAATGATGCAAAGACCTCCCCATGGCCATTAATTGCATTAACCAAAAATTAGCTAATGACTCAAAAGCATGTTCCTTATACCTCTCTCAGGTCGAGCATCTCTATTAAATATTGCCTTAACTCCTCGGACCACTCCATACCACCTCACATTAACAACAAAGTCCTTTATGGCCTCTAGAACTCCCTAAGTTGAGATATTTACTTAGATTTGGTCGTCTCAAATACCCCAAACAATCTCAAAATTTCTACTTACATAACACTGCCACATAACTCAACAAATAACCCCCAAAAAATTTGATCTCACTTTACCATTGATGAGCTCTGAATTCAATTAGCTCACAGAATGAACCTTTGCTACACTCATATAAACTTTCAACTGATCATTTCATTAGCTTCCCTATGCTCCACACACCATTTCCTCATCAACAACTTTAATTCTTATGGCCTCGAACTTGTCCCTTAACCAGACTTTGAGGAGCTTTAATCAAAATAATATAAACAAGTTATTTCAAAATAAATAGAGATAGAGGGAGGAGTACGAGCTCTAGTTGATCACCTTCAACAACTCTAATTTAGATCTATTCTCTTAGGGAAAGGTAATGACTAAAAGCTCAGTAAGGGTCATTGGTTTTGGTTTTCTTTGAAGACAACTTTCATATAAATACATGATAGCTTTTTGGATGTGCTAGGTTGACATTTATGATTGATTTGATTCAAATTTTGTATTGCGGATTGATTTGATCAAGATTGAGATTGTTAATGGTCTCATTTCTTTCTTCCTATAGTGACAATGATCTAAGGTCGTTCATTCTTGTATACTTAGAATTGACAGCTAGGATTTGGATGGATAGTGGAATGTGGAATAAACAAGGCAGTCGATCACAGGAAACTGTGGAACTTGCATCATATACACATCAAACCCAAAAATATTCACGTAAGGTTTTGTAGGGTGCAAGGCCGAGACGTTTATTTACTTGCCTCGTGGTTAAAGTAAAAAAATTATGGTATTTTTCTTTAACTTAGTATTAAAAAATAATTACATTTAAAAATTCATATCTCATTCATTAAGAAAGAGAAAATTAAAAATATAAATGATCTAAATTTAAGGTGGCGAGAGGAAAACTATAAAAAGTTTGAGTACATTCTAATTAAATTTCAAACTCAACAAAAATACTAAGTATATATAATGAAACATTTCAAAATAATTTAGTAAGGTTTAAATATATAATAAATTTAAAGATAAGGTGGTTGAGAACAAATTTTGTGATTTTGCTAATATACCCCTACTAACCAAAAACCTATTAACTTTTTGTAGAAAGCTTAAAATCAAACTGATTCTTCACTAAATAATTAGATAAACAATAACCTAAAATCCGACATTGAACAAACTCTACATACATAAGAAGTGAACTTGATGGAAAGAAAAATAAAATCTGCAAGCCAATAAAACATATTGTAAACCATAAAAATTCACTAGAACTTAAACAAACTTAATTAAAATAACAGAATTTATGAGGAAGCATTGAATTGGTATGATCCCGAAAATATAGTTGTGTAAAATTTATAAAGTTAACTCCACTTTACAATGATGCCAAAAACTTGATGCGTTATTTTATGAATAAGAAAGTTAAGCAATTTATGTTGGGATTCTATACAAGTAATATAAGACTTTCAATTTAAGCCCCAAATATTTAAGCCCCAAATATGTAAGCCCCAAATATGGATCCCACAAGGAAGGTTCAAATTTGAAATGATAAATTAACTAAGAAATTCACAGAAACAAAACAAAATAATTGACAATAATTTTGAATTGTTTGAGAAACTATTAGAACTAAAATATTAGCTACGAGCAAAACTAAAATACAAAGTTTAAATAATATCTACCAAACTATATTTTATGTGCTGAAGTTTTCTGATATGAAAATACTTCTTTCCCACTACAATGAGTTTTTGGTAAAATGAGATGAGATAAATGGTTTAAATATGTATTGTGCGAAATAGGAAAATTTTAATTATCTACCCTGATTAAGATTTATAGAAAATCATTGGTTAATTTCATGTTTAGTCCCTAAATCCGTGGTTAACCTAGGACGATACTGGCTTTCACTCCAGAGCTCCCACTTTTCTTCCCCTGAAGGCTAACGCTTGCTTTATTTCTTAAACACTAAGACCAAATTGAGGATTTTCGTTTGTCACTCTAAAATCTCAAATTCTACACCCAACAAAGTATATTTCCCTATTAAGTATATTTCCCTATTTTGTATATTTCCCTATTTTTTTGCACTTAATTCCAAGAACGAAATACTCCTTCATGTAATTAAATTTGAGTCTCACACTTGTTGTAGAACTCATACTCTATTTTCCGGATCAAATCTTTCACAACATATTTTAATAATTCAATTGGCTAGATCAAAAAGTAAATTAAGAACAAAGTTGAAAAACCATTAGAATTTAATTTATATTTTAAAATTTACATATAAAAATTATCTCTTCATTTCACCATATCTCAGAATTGGGAGGAAGGTGAAGGAAACTACCCAGACTTCATGTGAAGATACAACAAAACAGAAATTTCATATATAAAAGAAAGTTCACACAACAATAATAAACAAACAACACTTATCTGAAACTCTTTCTCAAAGCAAATCCCTTGTAGGCTCTCTTAGAAGATGTAGGAAACAGAAATCTCTCACTTCTTTCCCTCTCTAACACTCTTAAAGATAAATTCACACTTAAACTCACCATAAAAACTCAAAACTCTAAAGAAGTAATTGACAAATGGACACTAAGTGGCCCTAGGGAATGTGAAATAGCGTGAAAGAGAGTGGAAAGGGCTCAAAGGGGTCAAAGGGGGGTATTTTATGATCAATTTCTGCTCTAAATAGAGCTTAATGTTGGTTTTCAAATAGGTGCATCCAAAAACTCTTCAAAAAGATTCCAAATTTGTCGAATCTTCTAGAAACAGGTCTGCAACAATATTGGCGCCTTCAGCGCCAATTCTGGCACCGTCGGCGCCGGTGTCCCGTAAATTAATTCAATGCTCTTTGTTAAATGGCGTCGTTGAAGTTGAGGATAGTCTGACCTCTATTCTGTAGGTATGCGCTGTCAGCGTCCATCCACACACCGTCTGCACTGAGTATTTCTTAAAAAATGCCATTTTTACACCAAATTCCAATCTTTTTGCTTCCTTTTTGCTTCAAGTCTTAAAATTACAGAAGCTACCATAAAACATGAAAAATACCTTCCTTTAAAGCGCAATATCACTAAAAATGAGTATAAAATATAGGTCTAAATATGCATGTATTTTTAGTGTTACTTGTCCTCAAGTAACTCCTTTACTACATAAAAATATGACTCATGACAAAGAATTTAACTTCTAGATTTTCATATTTTAGTCCCCTAAATACAATAGCATAACTTAAGAAAAATATAAAATAACTCTAGTTAATATTAATGTTATAAGAATATCTAGCAGTTAAGTCTAAGATTATTTATTCTCTATTATTTTCAAGTAAAATTGCAAATTGTCATATTAAAGCCACTTAGAATATCTATATGAAAAAGAACTTCATGAAACATTATTAGTAAATATGCTAATACTTAAATATAAGTTTAGAGAATGTAGCTAAGCTTTCCTCTTTAATTTGATTCAAGTGAAGCCAAATTTTAATTAGGCATCTCCTCAAGCTTCTCCTCACATCTTTTTATTTTATTTTATTTTATTTTATTTTATCTTATTTTCTTTCAGGATTATTTTTAATCCATTTTCTATTCACTTCTCTTCTTTCTTTTCTTTCTTTTTATGTGAGGAGTAATATATTTGGATAGCCTTTAATGATTTTTTGCTTCACTATCTTCTTCTTAAAGTTAACAACTTTTCACATTCCTTCACTTTATAAATTTATATTAGCTTTAAAGATTTTTCATAAAGTTTTAGTCTATTAATCTTACATGAATCTCTAAGATTTTTTTAACACTTCAAAAGGACAAATTACTTTTCTTATGATAAAAAAACATAGTCTTAGTCTCTTATATCAAATATCTTAAACTTTAAAATTAACCATTATTATTGAAAATTTTTACTTATGTTTACTATATAGTTAGAAACACAAATATTGTTATCTAAAGTTATCCTCTAATACCAAAGGTCCTGTTAAATTTTAAAATTTTGAGAATATAGCTAATTGAGGACAAATAAAATTAAGTTTCTTTTTTTAAAAAGGAATTTTTCTTCCCCCCCCCCTAAATTTTCAAAAGATTTGGAATGAAAAACTAAAAAAAAATAAGGGGTGAAAGAAAACATTTAATACATAATGAAAAGACTTACCTGTTGAAGGTTCTGATATTGAAACTTAACTCTGAAATATTGCATGTGCTAATATGAAAAGCTACAAGACTTAAAACATTATATAGCACATAATACATATAAAAATTTGCCGACAAAGAGTTAATTTTAAATACATTCAACAAAGTACTAAAAACTAACAACATACTAAAATAAATTCCAATGTAAGAATAATTTTACAATCCTACTTTACAATCCTACTGTTCACAATTTACAATCCTACTGTTCACAATATAACATAACATCTAAAATAAAACAAAGTATCACACTCTAAAAATAAACAACAATAACAATAAAGTACAACCAACTATAAGCTAACGAAAAGATCAAACAAAAACATCACCAGTCATCATCTTCTTCTTCTTTTACATCAAATTTTTGCAGTTGATACTGGGTAAAGACATGGTGACTAGGAAATTGAACTGAGTGGTCACCCCTCATGTATCTGGCCATCGCATCATCAAAAGCAGTATCATATTTAAACTTCTACATTGTCAAATCATCATTATGTGCATATTTGGCCTCTATATTTTCATTCTATTTTCCATTCTCAAGCTATCTCCCTGTTGGATCATCGGTTGCTCCATAAGTCCCTGGAGAGTAGGGGTACTAGCAGTAGAAATAATATCCCTACTCCTACTTCCAGATCTCCATCCAACATGAGATTCATAAGTCTTAATATTTGTAGGCCCAATAGGTTTTAGACGTTCAATCCTCTCCTCATCCATTCTAAAATCAATTCCTGTCGGTTCACATAGTGTGAAGATCAAGACAAGGTGTGCTAAACCACTAGCAATATCTCTCAAAGCAATAGAACAAGTGTTTTAATAAATAATAGAGCCTACATATATCCTTCTTATGTGCTGCATACAAAAGTTCAAGGTGGGTCTATCCTTTGTAACCTCACTATGATGATTTGTTGGTATCATTCTAGCAGATATAAAATAATGTTAGGCCTTAGATACTACATTTAACATAGAAAGAGGGAAGTTTACCTTAACATTATTCGTCACCTTCCAAGCTCTGCTTCCATTAGTAAGAAAAGAAATAACTTCATCTAAGGTCTCATTTGTAGGAGAAAATGATTTGTACTGATCGCTATACACATCCTCTAATTAATAAAATTCATTAATTCTTCTTTGAGTAAATTCTACCAGTATCCCATGAACAAAAATGTAGCCTTCAAAAGTTTCCATAAAGTTGGCATAGAACTCATTCACTATACCAATAGTAGCCTCGATAGTAAAGTAACAAAAATTCTCCCACAGCCGAGCATTAGTTAATCTTTCAACTTCTCCACCCAAATTTTTAAATCCTCAATGAGGAATTACTCTCTTAGTTGTAAGCAGACTATTGAAACAATGGTTAGCCATGTCGTTGACAAACTTTTGATCATCATAATCGACCTTTTTCTTTCCCTTGATCATTCTCAGTGCCAAGGTAATCACAGAAAATTTGATAAAATCCAAATAAATTCCAAAAATTTTGAAAACCACATTGTGGAACATTTTAAACTTAAATATACTAAGTATGAGTCCTTCATCAAAGGATTTTCTCAAAATCTTCTCAAAAAAATTCAAAATTTTTTATCGCAAAAATGTAAGATAAATCCTTGGTGAATATAAAAAATTTTGGTTCAAAGTGTAGCTCTTACCAAAAGAAGATGAAATTTGAATTTCTTTTGCCTTAAAATCGCCTCAAATCCATGCAATAGTAAGCCCTAGGTGCACAAGCCGGAGGTTGAAGGTGACCAAAATGGTAAAAATGGTGTTTTTACTGTGAAAATCATGAATTTTAAGGGATTTGGGTACTTCCGGGTCGAGGGCGTTGTCGGCACCCATTCTGGCGCTTTCGACGCCTGTGATTAAAAACTCAATTTTTCAGTTTTCACAATTTTCAACTTTCTTTCAATTCACTCTAAAGTCTAATTAGTCTTTTTGAACACTAATTTTCATCTTAAAACTAATTTTCTTTGAACACTAATTTTCATCTTAAAATAATTCACAAAAAAGTAATTTCACAAACAACACCAAACTAACTTTTATATATGAAAATCCAATTCTTAAAAATACACTTTTCTAATAACACTTTCAAATACATAAAGCAAACCAAATTATAGTTCAGCGTCGAAACCAAGAGCAGTGACACCAAACTATAAACACAATCAAAGTTTATATGGTTCTAAAGCAAAGTAAAGTGAAGTAAAGTAAAGTAAAGTAAAGTAAAGTAAATCCAACACAGCCACATTATAAACATAGTTACTTTAAAATAGTAGGGAGTCCAACTATTTCAACTATTCTGCTTTATCTTCAGTACTTTCTCCTCCTCTAATATCTCCCATAAACTGGTAATGGATGTACAAATTGTAGAAAGGTCACTACAGAAATTGATCTGACGAATTTTGATTGATCCATCCATTTTTCTTGAACATCTGCACCAAACCTGCTTCAATTGTTCCAGTATGATCAAATTTCTCCTTCATCCTCCAATCTAAGTGATCAAAAAGGTAGTTTAGATTTCCTATTACATTCATAATACTCTGAAGTTATCTTTCGATTCTTCATTTTCTTCTCCAAGTCTATTGAACTTCCAACTGTTTGTGTCATTTAATGTGTTGAAGCATGTGAAGAATGATAAAAAATAATATCAATGTTTCATTTCCATTCCTAATATAATTGTCATCAATAAGAATCATGAGCTCCCAGGGTAATAATACTTTATCCCAACTTTTAAATGGCAATTGAGATTGACTACAAAGTAAGAAAACTATAGAAGGATTCCCCAGTCCATATATAGGCCCATTCATAATAATACCCATAATAGATTTGAAAATAATCAATCTCACATCAATGGCCATTTCCATTTGAATACAATAGTATAAAATTGCACTATCTTTTATAACTCTACTAATCTTCATGGTAGGGAGTAATTTTATAGAGATTAAGAAATGCCATTGTTTTGATGTGGGATTAAGTAGTGAAGCGTAGAAACTAACGTATCCCTCTTCTTTTATTTCCAAATTATCATTTTCATCTATTAGAAAAAGATATACATCTTGCATTATATCTCTCGTTGGGATAAAATTCGTACAATGATAGATTGGCATGTTCTCTACCATAAAGAAATCATTAATTTGAGGCAGAGTAAATGGTACAACCTTACCTCGAACGAAGATGACTTCTTGGGTAATTCGATGTAAGTTAGCAAAGCATTCCTTTACCCCTGGTACAATAGCTGTTGTGGTAGTGTAGCATAGAACTTCCCAACATCTTTATACAATGATTTTATCAATCTAAGAACTTGGATAAATCAATCCATGATTGGCAATGCGTCCTCCTTGATAAGTCTCTTTTCCGAAATGACTTTGTCCTATACTTTTTGTGCGTCAAAACTAATAAACTTTCTTCTTTATAAAACTCATTCTTTTTAAAACTCAATACTTGGAAGTATTTCTAGAATTGGAAGCCATGGATTTCAAAATTTGAAAGTTTTTGCTCATCCAAGGCAATTTTTAGGCCTTTAAAAATACGTCCCGATGGTTATTTAGACGTGCAATCATGTCAAAGTTCGCCAAATTCGTCCTGAATGCACAAAACTACATGGACGCTGTCGGTGCTCCTGATGGTGCTGTCGGCACCATGGCTCGTGTAGACAGGCATCGTTGGTGCCAGAGGCCAAAATTGTGTCTCTTATTTTTTTGGATCAATTCGATTCCAAAATTTCCTCCATTACCAATATTTTTCTTAACTTATGATATATAAAATAACCACAAACTTCTTCTTCAATGGCAAACTGTAAACAATAGCCACCTACCTTTATCCTGTCAGAAACCCTCGCAGAGCTCTTTCTCCAGCCGTCAGTTTTCTGACTTCCTGACATATATATATATATATATATGTATATATATATTAATAAAAGTAGACAATGGCTCCTACTTCATTAAACAGGAAAAGGTGGGTAGAAGAGAAGGGAGTATAAAAGTCCCTTCCCAAAAACTTTAAATAGAAAAAACTCTAATGAAAGGAAGAGCAACAATGTCTCCTTTCAACAATAACTCTAATTGGGGGGTAGTAAAAGTGTCTACCGCAGGGAGCTCAGAATGAAGGCCAACTTTAGCTAGCCAATTGGCAGGCCTATTACCTTTTATCAATATATGGGAGCATGAGGATCTGATACCCTCTCCAAAGGAGTGAATCATTTCAATCCACTGCAACAGGTTCCGAGGAGTAGGTAACCTCCCTTCAATAATATCAATAAGGACCCTGGAGTCAGATTCTAAGATAAGTGAGGTGAAGCTACACTTTTGGGCCATAAACATAGCCTAAAAAATAGCCACTGTTTCAGCCTCCATAGAGTCCCTAGCAATAACAGTTGAATGAAAGTAGAGTAAACACTTTCCATTATTATTTCTGAACACCCCTCCAATACCAGCATAAGGATTAGAGAAGCTACCATCTGTGTTAACTTTAATTCCCCCCTTTAGTGGAGGAATCCATGAAGGATATCAGGAAGCTTCCCATGACAATATAATTTCTGCATATAGCTGATGCAGTTGGTAGCAATGGTAGCAGCTGCCACCCAGATGTCTTCATATTTAATCTTGTTCCTAGCCATCCATATAAACCAAGCAGTTATACAAGGAATTGGGGGTAAGTCTTGGTCCTGCCAATCCTTACAGCTGAGGGAGAAATCATTCCATGACAATTGAACAGTTTTTAACTTCAGTTTGGGAATTAAACAGTTCCAAACCTGTTTAACTGTGGAACATTGGAAAAATAAGTGCTTAATAGTTTCCTCATGGGATTTACATAACCCACATCTAGAAGGACCTCTCAAACCTTTTAACTTCAGTATATCATCTGTGGTTAGAAAGCCATGGAGTAATCTCCAAGAGAAAAATGACATTGAAGGGGATAGAAATTTATTCCACACACATTTACTCCAGCTGACTCTATGTTGTGGAAAATAGAAGTTAGCAATGGCTGCAGATAAAGACTGGGACACCTTCTTTTCACAATCAGGATATCTTTACTTTCTCTATCACTGCTGCTTTTCGTAACCTTCTGTAAAGTTTTGTTATCCAGTATATTCTGTAAAGCTTGCTGATTCCAATCACCATTGAACCATAATTCAGCCACCTGAGTTGCAGGATTAAATTGAGGTTTAGATGAAGTGTTGATTAACCCCTCACCTGTCCAATTATCCAGCCAAATATTAAGCTTGCCCTCTCCAATTTTCCATATGAATATGTTTTCTGCCAGAGATCTTACTTTTAGCATATTGGTCCAGGCCCTGGAATCCCCAAGTCTTTTATTAACAAGGGAGGGGTGCACCTCTCTACAGTATTTGCCCTTCAAAAATTTAGACCAAAGAAAACTCTAAGCTCTGAACATCAACCAAAGCTTACAAAAATTGATTTGAGAGATCTGTATAAGGATTTTGAAACTTAGCCCACCAGCACTAGGGCTTACACACAGCTTTTGCCAACTGGTCCAATGCATTTGCTTCCTCTGACCTGCCCACAGAAATCTATTAAACATTCTTTCCAGAGTTAACTGTGTTGACTTTTCCATTATAGAAACCTGGGAGATATAAGATGGAAGAGCTATCAAGACACTATTTAGAAGAGTGACTCTACCCCCATTGGAAAGGAATGAATTTGCCCATCAGTTTAGTTTATCCTGAATTTTGGTGATACAGTCATCAAATTGAACTTGTCTTGTTTTCCCCTTCACAAGAAAAGTACCTAGATATTTTAAAGGCAGAGAGCTAGTCTTGAAGCCACTAAGGTCAGTAGTCCAATGCTTAATTTGAGGTTTAACTTTTTTGCTAAACACCAAAAGACATTTCTTAGTATGAAATTGCATATTTTTGCTAATTTTTGCTAAACACCAAAAGACATTTCTTAGTATGAAATTGCATATCAGAATATTGTTGGAACTTCTCCAGGCATTGAAGATCCAATTTAACAACTGGTTTCATTGCTTTTGCAAAGATAATAACATCATCAGCAAATGTTAAATGATTCACAGCAATGTTAGATCTATGACTGTAGAGTGTATGAGGGGATGAAACCATGAGCTGATTCAACATTTTAGAGAAGAAATCAAAAGCAATGATGAAGATAGTTGGAGGCAGTGGGTCACCTTGCTTGATTCCTCTAGATGAGGTGAAGAAACCATGAGATTTGCCATTAATAAAGATTGAGAGTTGTTCACAGATTGAGAGTTGTTTCTTAGTCATCTATGTATCAGCAAGATAAATTGTTCATTAAATCCCTTAGCATACAACACTTGCTCAATGAAATCCCACTTGATGGTGTCATATGCCTTCCTAATATCCAATTTCATTATTAGGTTCCCCTTCATTATCCAATTTCATTATTAGGTTCCCCCCTCTGCATTGCTTGTCCAGATCCAACACCAGTTCTTGGGCAAGCAGAACATTCTCTACAATGCTTCTCCCTTTAATGAAAGCTGATTGGTTCTCACAAATAAGCTAGGGAAGAAGGGGTTGGAGTCTGTTTGAGATCACCTTACTAATCATTTTAGATATCACATTTGTGAGGTTGATGGGCCTAAAAAGATCTCAAGAGATAGCAGAAGAAGATTTGGGAATTAGAATTATGTTGGAGCATTTAAAATAGTTGGGAAGATCCAAACCTCTGAAGAAACCTTGGACAGCCTTTATAATATCATCTTTAATGATCTTCCATGATTTCTTATAGAAATCAGCAGAAAATCCATCAAGACCAGCAACTTTGGAGCTATCAATGGAAGCCAGAGCAGACCAAATTTCCTCTTTCCCAAGAATAGATGTCAGATCCAGTCCCCTCATGAAGTTCTCATCCCTGCAAAACAACTCCTGTTGTATGGAGGGCCTAAGAGAAGAAGGTTGTTTAAAGAGTGTTTGGTAGTAGTTAACAGCACTGACAGCAATCAAATCTTCAGAATGGAGCCACTTGCATATATATATATATATATATATTGGGTTTTTAGACCGGGGATCCACTACCCCTCCCTCTTTTGTAATTTTCTTTTATAATTAACATGTAGGGAGCCTTGAGAGCTCTTTCCCCATAATATATATATATATATATATATATATATATTGGAGAGAGAGATAAGCTATACAAAAAATTTAGGAGCCTATCTATGTTAAACACAAAGAAAAAACCATCACTCCCTGCAAATAACATAAGGAATGAATAAACTATCCCCATGAAGGAGTATTTCAAGTTGAGTGGAAGGTATGGTCCCTACAGCAATTTCTTCATTATCCTTCCCCCTAGCTGCCAAGCTATGTGCAGGGGTGTTTCCTTCCCTAAAGATATGCTGGAAAATCACTTCAACATTGCATAACATGCTCAGTATTTTAGCAATCCACCTAGCAACATTCCATGGAGCAGGCTCTTCATGATTTAGGTATCTAATACAACTGAAGGAATCTGTCTCAATTATATACTTATTGATGTTGCAATGCCTGGCAAGGTAGATTGCCCAAAAGATAGCAATCATTTTAGTTTCAAGTGCATCCAAAGCCCAAGTGGGAGAGGAAAAGTATAACAGGCATTTTCCCAGAGATTTCCTAAAGACTCCTCCTACACCAACAGCCTCCTTACAAAAGCTTCCATCAGTATTGGCTCTCACCCACCCTACAGGAGGTGGGTTCCAGAGAACTAAAGTAGGCACTTTTAGCTTTTGCACACTAGACACCCAATTTAGGAAAATATTGGGAAAGTTCTGAAGTTTTGTTATCTTTTGCAGATAGGAAATACAATTCAACACCACCTTCATCTCATTTGGTTTGTTGTTTTCATATTTAGACTGGTTTCTGCACATCCAAAGGAACCAGGCCACAATACATGGAATGATAATTAATTTGGCATCTAACCATTCCATCCAACACCCCATAAAGGATTGCCAGCTCACTTTAAGAGTGTCAATATTCAGATGTTTCAGTATGCCAGACCAGACCCCTTGGGAGAAGCTACAAGAGAAGAATAAATGATCCACACTTTCTTCAGCTTTACTGCATAGCTGACAGCAAGAGGGTCCCTTAAGCACTTTCAACTTCAAAATGTCATCACTAGGAAGTAAGGATTTCCACAATCTCCAGCAGAAAAAGGACATGCAAGCTGTTAACCACTTCCCCCAAATCAAATTACCCCACTTGACAGGTTGCCAATTAAAAA
>NW_018250817.1:165767-166507 GCF_001263595.1 Phalaenopsis equestris | reverse complement strand
TTAATAACCTTGCTGATAACTTTAGACAAGACGTTTGTAAGACTGATAGGTCTGAAATCTCCCCACCCAGTCCTGGTAGAATTTTTGGGAATCAAAGTAATAGTGGAAGCAGTGAAGTACTTAGGGGGATCCATACCTTTAAAGAAGCATTGTACAGCATCAACCACCTCCCCACTGATGATATGCCAAGTAGACTTGTAGAATTTAGCAGTAAAACCATCAGGGCCAGCCACCTTTTGGTCATCAATAGAATCCAGTACTGCTTTAATTTCCCCTTCCATAGGAATCTGAATCAGGTCCAAACATTGAACATAATTAATGCACTAAGAGAAATGTTCCACCTTTATATGAGCTCTCTCAGTAGAATGATCCCTAAAGATTTTCTGAAAATACTGAACAGCATCAGTGGCAATGTCTTCAGCATCAGTTACTACATTACCATTTGAATCATGTATAGAGAGGATCATGTTGTTCTTCCTTCTGAAATTAATACAAGCATGATAATAGCCTGTGTTTCTATCACCATCAATGAATCTTGTGACAACAGCTTTTTGTTTCAGAAAACATTCAGTAAAATTGGTTTGCATTAACAGCTCCTCACTTGCTTTGTGCAGTTCAGCTTCAGAATTCAAGCCCATTTGGAAATTCTTTTCCATTTTGATAACATTACTTTGAGCATTAGTCAGATTCTCATTAATATTACCAAATTTTTCCCAATTCCACTTCTTGAGATGAGCAGC
>NW_018250817.1:164350-164948 GCF_001263595.1 Phalaenopsis equestris | reverse complement strand
AAGAAACTTAATCATTGAGAGAAGGTCCTCCCTTTCCCCCTGGTCCTTGGATGATGATCCAAAGTAATTGGGCCCTCCAAAGGTTGTTTAAATTCTAACTTACCTTTTTTCTTTTTACTGCTTCTTTGAACTTGCCAATCTTCAGTCAGGACATCAGTCAAACTGTCAATTCTCTGGTCTTCAATTCTAGTTGGATTTATATTGATTAAGCTGTCATCACTCATAATATTTCCCTTCAAATTATTATTAATGCCATTGGCTGCCTTTAGCTCCACAACAATACTATTGGGATTCATCCCAGTAGTATTAACCATAGCATCAGCTGTTTCAACTACTGACACAACCATTCTATCTGATTCTACTGATTTAGACCTCTTGCTGAGCCCTGCAATTTTCCTGTTTGATGGAGGGTGTAGTCTATAACACCTTTCCACATTATGACCAAACATTTTACAATGTTGACAATAAATTGGCTTTTGTTCCATTACAATTTGCTGCCAAAAGCCTTCTTCAGGAGTACCAATCCAAACCCTTTCTATATCAGGTAGGGAGATGTCCCTTTCAACCAAGACTCTAGCACTAGCAGGTCTAGCCATGT
>NW_018250817.1:163560-164128 GCF_001263595.1 Phalaenopsis equestris | reverse complement strand
TTCATTAAATAATGAAATTAGTAGGTGCCTTCCATCAATTAGACCCAGCCTCCAAGCACCTATTAATTTCATATCCCTAATGAATTTCCTTACCTAATTCATCTTTGGATGGCCAAAATGGAATTTGCCAACAAGAGTGAATTTAACTGTTTCATTAAGCTCATTAATTTCCTATGGGGAGAAGATAACTGCAGGTTCCCCATCTTTTACACCCACAGGATTATCAAATGGGCACACGCCCCTTCCAGCAGCAGCATCATGTAAACATTGAGGGAAAACCAGGTGTTCAAAGGATTTAGGCACATCCAAGCCACTACCCACAACTTCAGCAAAGGTGGCCTTACTCCATTGTGCATTGGTATCCACATCAATGGGGTACGCCATGAGGGCAAACAGAATAAAAAAAACAAAGGCAGGGGAAGAGAGAAAACCCTTCAACAACAAAGACCAAAGCCCAACCAGAAGAGAGAAATAAATTTAAACCTTCAAAAAGATATCAACCAGATACTGAAAGCCAGGAAAAATCAGCAAGGAAAGGGAAGGCCCCAGGAAAACCCAGAAGCAAACA
>NW_018250817.1:161420-163041 GCF_001263595.1 Phalaenopsis equestris | reverse complement strand
CATAATAATGTTTCAATCGATGTCCATTAACTTTAAATATCTTTTTAGTTTTAAAATCTTTAATAACAATAGTTCCATAATAAAAGACTTTAAACACTTTAAATGGTATTAACCATCTTGATTTCAGTTTTCCTTGAAATAATCTCTATCTTGTATTATATAATAGAACTTCTTATCCAGGTTAAAAGTTCTTTTTAATAATCTTTTGATCAAGTCATATTTTCATTTTCTCTTTATAGATTTTTTCATTATCATATGCTTCATTTCTAATCTTCTCAAGTTCAATGAGTTGCAACAATCTTTTCTAACCAGTATCTTTTAGATTAAAATTAAATTTCTTAATAGCCCAAAATGCTTTTTGCTCCAATTCTACACATAACTATCATGTTTTTCCAAAAATAAGTTTATTTGGTGACATTCCAATAAGAGTCTTATATGCAATTTTGTATGCCCATAATGCAATATCTAATCTAGCAGACCAATCTAATTTATAAGCATTTACAGCTTTTTCTAAAATTCATTTTATTTCACTATTTGATATCTCTACTAGACCACTAGTCTGAGAATGATGAGCACTAGAGAATCTGTGCCCAATGTCATATTTTTGAAATAAGTTCTTGATTCTCTTATTCCTCAAATGGAAACCCTCCATCCATAATAATTACTCCCGGCATTCCATATCTTGTAAAAATATTTTTATTTAAAAATTTAGAAACACTCCGAGCATCACATCTAGGTACAATAATAGCTTCAATTCATTTGGACATATAATCAACAACAAGTGATATGCATAATTTTCCAAATGAACACATAAATGGTCCCATAAAATCTAATCCCCACACATGAAAAATTTCTACTTCCAATGTGTAATTTAGAGACATTTCATTTTTTCTAGAAATATTTCCTACTCACTGACATCGATCACAAGTTTTAATATATTCATTAACATCTCTAAAAATAGGTCCAGCCACCACCATCCTGGTTATATATATATATATATATATTAAAAAAATCAGGATGCTGGCGGCTAAGGAGGGAAGTGCTCTGCTAGGGTTTCTGGCAACATGGTAAGCTGCTGGAGGTGTTCCTGGGGCTGTTGCTTTCTTTAGGGCTTAGGCTGTGGTGGTTCTTTTACTGCTTCTTTGGTTCTCCCTGGTTGGTGGCTTTTTTAATGTTCCATTGGAGGCCTCTTATTTTCTCTGTTTTCTGCTGGCCTCCTGCTTTCTGTCCTGCTTGCTGTTTCCTTACTCAAAAGTTTCTGGGTTTTCTCTTTGTGGCTGGTGTCATGGCCACCCCCATTGATGTTCACACTGATTCCAGTTGGACTAAGGCTACTTATGCAGGGATTGTTGGAAGACAAAATGACACTCTCCAACAATCAAGCATTTATGTAATTGATAGCTCTCCGCTGGAATCCACCATATTTTTTCACTGAATGAAGAAGTCAGATTCACTCTTGTTGGAAAATTCCAATTGGGCCATCCCAAAATGGACCTTGTTAGAAGCTTCTTTGATTCTCTAAATTTCATTGGACAATGGAAGCTTGGTTTGATAGATGGCAGACACCTTCTTATCCAACTCTCAATGGAAGAAGATTATGCTAGGCTATTTGCTAAACAAG
>NW_018250817.1:159063-161279 GCF_001263595.1 Phalaenopsis equestris | reverse complement strand
TTTAATATAGGGAGAGCACTAGGTACTCCCCTCAAGGTGGATGCTCCTACTTTCAATAAGGCAAGACCTGCTCTTGCTAAAATTCAGGTGGAAAGAGACATATTCCTCCCTGAGATTAAAAGGATATGGATTGGTTTTGATGAAGAGGGGTTTTGGCAAGATACAACTACTGAAAAAAAGCCTTTTTACTGCCAACACTGTAAAATGTTTGGCCACACTATTGAGAAATGCTATAGGCTCCACCCCCTACAAAAAAACTCTCTATGAATCCAAGGGTAGCTAGTCTGGTTTCTAATGAGGGACAAAGCAATAATACCACTACATTTAATCATAGGGAGGCTGTCAGGCAAACCAGTAAAACTATTTCTCTTAAGAACACTAATCCTCCTACTACTTTCCCCTCTGGTGATCCATTGGGGGAATTATCAAAACCCCACAACAACTTGGAAACTTCCCCGGGTTGTGTGGTGAGGGCAGAGGGCATTATGTGGTGAGGACAGAACCTAATGAAGTCAGTATTATTACCCCTCCTTCCCCCACACTTGCTGGAAAATTTTGGAGTGCTTTGGAAAACCCCTTGGTCACTGAGGCTGACACTTTTGAAGCTACTGCTGTTGAAGTGTAGCAGGCTTTGGGAGAAGATTGACATAGTCAGAGCAAGGAAAAAGAATGGGATGAAAAGTTCCCTATGTGATGAAAAGTTCAATGAGGAATGAGGCCACTCCTAGCATTGCTGAGGCTGATGTCATTGATTTGCAACAGGCCTTGGAAGAGGATCGGCAAATTCAGAAAACCAGGAAAAAGAAAAAGCTGACTTCTAAGGTGCAGCAACTACAAGGAACAAACTATTCTAAGAAGGATGGAAAGGCTGAAACTCCTTCTGGCTCTACCTCTACATATAATAGAGGAAGAACTAGGATAATAGAGGAAGCAGGTGGTCAAGGTCTCAACCTTCCATTCAATTCTCTCCTATTAGTGATTAGTATTCCTCTTTGGAATGCTAAGGATCCCATGATTAATATTTTGTGTTGGAACATTAGAGGAGTGGCTCACCCCTCCTCTGTTTTGAGATTAAGACATCTCATTAGAATTCACAAGATTTGGTGTTTTGCAATTCTTGAACCTATGGTCACCAAATATCCTCAAAACATCATCAACAAGTTTTCCAAGTTTATTTTTTATGCTAATTCCACTAATAAAATTTGGCTATTTGTAAGACCTGAAATTAAGTGCAGCTTACTTGTTAACCATCATCAGTTTCTTCATATTCAGTTTATCATTGGAGCACAGGTGGGATTTGCATCATTCATCTATGCTAACTGCCTTCCTAGACATCAACAAGAACTGTGGCATGAGCTGATGACTTTGGGACAAAATATTGACTCTTTCTGGATTTTGGGGGGTGACTTCAATTGTATCACTTCTCCAACTGAAAAAAGAGGGGGTAAAGCCCCTTTACTCTCTCCAATAGCGAAATTCAATAACTTCATTAGTGATGCTGGTCTATTTGATCTAGGCTTTCAAGGTCCAAAGTTCACTTGGAGAAGAGGCACTTTGTAGGAAAGATTGGATAGATTGCTTGGCAACTCTTTATGGTTTCAAACCTTTCCATTCTCTACTGTCACTCACCTTGCAATTACTGGATCTGATCAAAGACCTCTCCTTTGCTCCATACAGAACACTGCTAGACCAACTCATACACCCTTCAGATTTCAGAATATGTGGACTCTACATCCTGATTTCATTAAGGAAGTGGAAAATAATTGGAATTCCAACCTACATGCAGACCCCTGGATCAGATTATGGTTAAATCAAAAGAACTTAGCCCTCATCTGAAAAAATGGAATTGGGAAAGATTTGGTAATGTTTATGAAAAGCTGGAGGCCATCCAAAATGAAGTCCATAGTTTGGAGGAAGGTTTACAAATGGGGATGAACCTTGAATATGAGGTTCACCATGCTAATGAGAGACTCCTTGCACAAATCAGCTACCATGAATGTTTCTTAAAAAAAAAGCTGCTATCACTAAATTTACTGATGGTGATAGAAATACTAGATACTATCATGCTTCTATCAATCATAGAAGGAAGAGTAACATGATTTTAAACATAACCAACTTCAATGGCAGGAAGTTAACCAATGCTGATGAGATAGCTTAATTTTTTCAGGCTTTTGTTTTTATTAAAGGAGCTGGATTTTAGAAGCCCAATTGAAACT
>NW_018250817.1:144447-158846 GCF_001263595.1 Phalaenopsis equestris | reverse complement strand
CCCCCCTAAATATTTCAGTGCCTCCACCATCACTCTGATACCTAAGAATCAAAATAGGAAAACTTGGGGGGATTACAGGCCAATCAGCCTAACCAATGTGTTCTCCAAAATAATCAGCAAAATCATTGTGTTTAGGCTGCAACCCCATCTTCATCATAGGCTGCAACCCCATCTTCATCCATCTTCATCATCTCATTAGTGAAAACCAAGTGGCTTTTATTAAAGGGAGGAATATTATTAACAACTTCCTACTTACCCATGAACTCCTGCTAGATCTTGACAGATCTTGTAGAGGAGGAAATGTCATCTTCAAAATGTCTTTTGTAGAGGAGGAAATGTCATCTTCAAACTGGACATAAGCAAAGCCTATGATACCATTAACTGGGATTTCATTCTTGATACTCTTTCTGCTAGAGGCTTCAATGAATAATTTTTTAACTTGATACACAGATGGCTTAAATGCAATGCACATTCAATTCTAATCAATGGCAAGTGTCATGGCTTCTTCAATGCTAGCTACCAGGGGGATCAAGCAGGGGGGTCAAGCAGAGAGACCCCTTGTCTCCAACCATTTTTATACTTGCTCTGGACTACCTTTCAAGACAATTGAATAAGTTGGTTACTATTTTACCTTATTTGGCTTCCCATCACAGATCTAATATCCTTATAAGCCATTTAGCTTATGCTGAAGACATAATTTTTTTCTCCAATGCTGCCAAGAATTCTGTCAATAGGTTATATAAATGCCTTCTCCACTTTCAGCATACTTCAAGTATGGCACTTAACAAACAAAATTGTCAATTTATTATTAATAAAAACTCCACTCCTCAGCTCAAGCACTGTATCTATGAATACACTGGATTCAGGTATGCCAACCTCCCTATTAGATACCTTGGAATACATCTGCTAAAAGGAAGAACTAGAAAAATATATTTCCAGGATGTCATTGATTAAATCAAAGCACAACTTGAACATTAGACTAACTCTTTCCTCTCTAATGGCGGGAGGATCACTGTTTTAAGGAGTATTCTCACTACAATGCCTGCTTATGTCCTATAAATGTTCTCCATTCAAAGGGGTACTCAAGACTATATTGGAAGGATCTTCAACAAATTTCTCTGGTCTGGTCAAAGAAAGCAATTTGACTGGCTCCCTTGACATAAATTATGCAAACCTTTGCAAGCTGGTGGGCTGGGCTTTAAAGACTTCCAACACTTGGGTTTCACAAATCCTTGCAAAATATGGATCAGATTCAGGTCCCAGGATAGCCTTTGGCCAAGATTTCTAAAAGGGAAATACTGTAGATATTTGATCTTATCTAGGTCGATCTCAGATTTAGGTC
The DNA here is from genome assembly GCF_001263595.1 of Phalaenopsis equestris. NCBI lineage: Eukaryota > Viridiplantae > Streptophyta > Magnoliopsida > Asparagales > Orchidaceae > Phalaenopsis > Phalaenopsis equestris. Next base: position 157,504 of record NW_018250817.1, on the reverse strand, counting down.
CCAGGATAGCCTTTGGGCAAGACATTTTCAAGTTAGCTTTAATCTTATCTAGGTCAATCTTGATTCCCTAATGATGGACAATGAATCCTAGAGATTTCTTGGAGGTGATGCAAAAGACACACTTCAAGGTATTCATCTCTAGATTTTATTGTCGTAATCATTCGAACATGATCCTAAAATCATACAAATGGTCAATTCTCTATTTACTTTTGATGATCAAATCATCCATGTCGCATTCCAGTTGGTTGTGAATGAGGTCATCAAAGATCCTTGTCATAGCACGTTGATATGTTGCTCTAACATTCTTCAACCTGAATGGCATTAATGTGTAGCAAAAAATCCTAATGAATATTCTGAAAGTTGTATGTGTTGCATCTTTCGAAGCCATCTTGATTTTGATGTATCCTGATGATCCATCCATGAGGGAGAAAATTTCATGCATCAAAGCAGTACCCACCATCAACTCTGGTATTAGTAGTGAAAACTCATCTTTTGGACATGTTTTATTTAAATCCTTGAAGTAGACACAACTATAAATTTGTCCATTCTTCTTATTAACTTTCATAATATTGGCTAACCATGTGGGGTATTGCTCTTCCCACAAAACATTAGCATCTATTAACTTATTTACCTCAGTGATGACTTATTGATCTATCTTAAGACACATCCTTCTAGGAGCTTGTTATATCTTGGTCCACCCCAAGCTTATGAACTACAACTTCTAGTGATAGCCCTGATATTTCATCATTGCTCCAGGCGAAGCAATCTTTAAATTATAATAATAACTTTATCAATTATTTGGATTCTTTTTTACCATATAAGGAGCTTATAAAGGTAGGTCAGTGCTGCTCCTAAGTACCAAGGTTGACTTCTTTTAATTCATCAACAGTTGACTTAATTTCTTCTTTAAATTATGGTTTGGCATCATCTATCAAGTGAACTTCAGAGTCATCCTCCACATCAAGGCACTCCTCTTCCAATTTGGTAGTAATAACCATACAAAATTCTAACTCATCAACTCGTTGTACATTACCAAATCCGATAACTTCTTTCGAATTAGGAGTTCAATTTTTAACATTCCAAAATTTCTCAAAGAGTTATAGCTTATATTTTGGCATTTGCTTTGGTACTTATCTCTATTGAATCAACTTTTGTATACAAGGAGGATTGTAACTAAGGGGTAATTCAACTAATTCATTAGAATTTTCTTCCAAATTTAAATGATTTTCAGAACTAGTAGAAGGGGAAGCACAGTAAAACTTGATTGGCTTGATTGATCGGATTTGAACCAACACTACAGACTTCATTGACCTCTAAACTCTCAACCTCTTGAGGGTGGATTGGAATAAAGGTCATGCCATGCATAGAGTGGTTGATCTGATCATTCATCGATTTGTATTCACTTTTCTCCATATCTTCCAAGGAAATCTCGAACTGAGGCTTCTCCTATTTTTTCATCATTACTTCTTCATCAAACTTTCTTCCACCTCAAGGCTGATGGTTGGCCTAGTCCTTCAATAATCAGGTTTGTTCATCATAGTTTATGTCCCTGACCACGATCTCAGGTGTATGGACTAAATGAACCTCTACTAGCTCGTTGTTAAGAAACGGTAGCAGATCTTTGAAGCAGAGTTGAATGGCCTTGCTCTTTTGATCCTTCTAAACCTTTTGTTTCATTTGGCACAGTTTAACGAGAAAAGTTAGTCTTCTTTGGCGGCGCATAGTAAGCGACATCTTTGTGGATGCCTACTTTATGAACTACAAATGATTGTACATCCCCTTTAATGAAATATTCTTGTGCTTCTTTAAATACTTGATGCACTAGTGTAGAGATGATGGAACCATGTTATGCTCAAGAGTCAATGGTCGACCCAGTAAAGCATTGAAAGAGGTCACTGCATCGATGATATGAAATTTTGTGGTTGTTACTAGCTCTCCAACCACATTAACAACGTAATCGATCCAAAGGCTCTTTCTTTTTCTGGTTAAATCCTCTTATCATCATCTTATCCGTTGTAGGCTCTTGAGCCTCAATATCCAAGTATGTCAATGTCTGTAGACTTATTAAGTTAAGTGATGCTCTCAGGTCTACCAAAACACTGGAAAACACAAATTTATCGATATTAAAGGAGATGTAGAGTCGTCAGTTTTGGTCGGTAGTGCCGAGCAACAAGTCTTTATCGGTGAAGGTTATCCCAGGCTGTTCCTTTAAGAAACATTTTTCATCTGACGATGCGTGATCGTGATTTTTTTATATGTAAGGATTTATAAAGTTGACACCACTACAGCGCCAAAAACTTGATCCTTGTATGAAAAGTAAGTTGTGTAAAATATATATAATTATAAGAAATAATAGACTTTCTATTTAAGCCCTAAATATTATCAAGTAATAAATGACTTTCTATTTAAGCCCCATATCGATCCCACGTGGAAGGTGTAAATTGTCAATGATAAGTTTTACTAGGAAATTTACAGAAAATCAAACAAAATCACAGTCACTAATTTTGAATGTTGAGATATTATCAAAACTAAAGTACTTAACTATGACCATAATAGAAATGAAAAGTTTAAAAAGTAAATACTAATCTACTAACTATGTTTATGTAATGAAGATTTCTTATGTGAAAAAGCATCTTTCCCATTACAACGAGGTTCTGGTGAAATGAAATGAGTAATGTTTATAATATGTATTGTGCTAAACAGGAGCATTTTAAATTCTCTACCCTGATATAGTGCATAAAAAATCATTAGCTAATCCTAGTTTTAGTCCCTAAATCCGTGGCTAAGTTAGAAGGATACTGGCTCCCACTCCAGAGCTCCCACTTCCCTTCACTTGAAGGCTAACTTTTGCTTTATTTTTTAAAAACTAAGACCGAATTGGGGATTTTAGTCTGTCACCCTAAAGATTCTCCAATTCTACACCCAGCAAAGAATATTTCTCTAATTATTTACATTTAATTCCATGAATGAATTTCTCCTCCATGAAATCAAATGTGATCCACACTATGTTGTATAACACATACTCTATTTTCCGGATCATATGTTTCACAACATATTTTTATGTTTCACAACATATTTTTTTCACAACATATTTTTACAATTCAATTGGCCATATTGAAATGTAAATTAAGTTCGGAGTTGAAAAATCATCATAATTTATTTTATTTTTTAATATTGGCACATCATATTATCTCTTTGTTTCACCATATCTTAGAGTACATGAGAAAGAAATAACAAAACACAAATTTCATATTAAAAGAAAGTTCGTACAACACTAATAAATAAAAAAAAACTTATATGAAACTAAACTCTTTCTCAAAGCAAATCCCTTGTAGCCTTTCCTTAGAAATACAGGAAGAAGATATCTCTCACTTTTCTCCTTCTCCAACACTCATACAGAAAGTTTCACACTAAATCTCACCACACAAACTCTAAACTATGAAAGAAAAATCACTAAAGGACTCTAATATGGTAGTGGAATGAAGATGGATTATGAAGAATGACAAAAATGGAGCATGGGGGAACATCTTAAAGTGAAAAGAAGTCCATTTCTTGATGAATTTTGACCCCAAATAAAGCCCAAAGTTTGACCTCCAAGAGGTGGCTCCAAAAAGTCTTCAAAAGTAGTCCAAATAAATCAAACCTTCTAGAAACGGTGGCTGAACTGCTTTTGGCGCCATTGATGCTAGTCTGGTGTCGTCGGTGCTGAGTAAGAATTTCAGCTATTCTGTTGTTCTATGTCATTGGCGCTGCCTTAGCGCAGTCGGTGCTGCCCTTGGCATGGTCGACACTGAGTACTTCTTCAAAAACATCATTTTGACTCCAAAAACAGAGTACTTCTTCAAAAACATCATTTTGACTCCAAATTCCATCCTTTTTTACTTCCTTCTTGCTTTAAGTCCTAAAAATCAACAACCTGCAATAAAACATCAAAATACCTTCCTTTAAGATGCAATATCACCAAAAATAAATATAAAATCTGTGTCTATAAATACATATATTTTTGGTATATCAAAATCACAACACTTACAAGTTACTTGTCCTCAAGGAACTCCTCTACTACATAAAAATATGACTTATTGTAAAGAATTTAATATCTAGACTTCTATATTTAAGTTCTCTAAACATAATAATATAACTTAGGATAAATTCAAAACAACTCCAGTTAATACTAAAGATGTCAGAATATTCAGTAATTAAGTCTAATAATTCTGATCCTCATTTTCTTTCACGAAAAATTGTAATTTGTCATATTAAAGTCACTTAGAAAATTAATATAAAAAAGAACTTCATAAAAATTTATTAATCATTAAGCTAATACTCAAATAAAAAGTTTAGAAAATGTGTCCAAGTCTTTTTTCTTAAGTTGATTCAAGTGAAGCCAATTTTTAAAGAAGCATCTCCGCAAGTTTTTTCCCTACATCTTTTTTCTTTTTCATTACTTTTCAGGATCATTTTTAATCCCCTTTTTCTTTTATTTCTTCTTCTTTTTTTTTTTTTTATGTACTTTTGAACTTCACTATCCTCTTCTTAAAGTTAAAAACTTTTACATTTCTTCACTTAACAAATTTATATTAATTTAAAAATTACATAAAGTTTAATTCTTTTCTTTTTAAATGAACCTATTAAGATTTTGAATACTTCAAAAATACAACTTCCTTTACTTAAAATAGAAAAAAACATAGTTTTAAACATAGTTTTATTCTCTTTTATTATTCTCTTTTACCAAATATCTTACTCTCTATAATTAACCTTTATTATTGAAAATTTTTTACTTAAGTTTACAATATATTTAGAAACATAAATATAGTTATATAAATTTAACACCTAATACCAAAGGTCATGTTAAATTTAAAATTTTTTAAAATATAATTAAGTGAGGACAAACAAAATTAAGTTCCCTCTTTTCTTTTTTTAAATAATTTTTCTCCCCCGCCCCCAAAAGATTTACATGAAGAACTTTAAAAATAAAAGGGTGAAATAAAGCATTAAATACATAAAGAAAATTCACACCTGTTAAAGATTCTAATTTTTACAAATAAAGTCTGAAATACTGCAGGTGTTAATATGAAAAACTACAAGGCTTAAAACATTAAATTGCACATAATATATATAAAATTTGTTGAGAAAGAGTTAATTACAATACATATAATAAAGTCCTGAAACTAACAACAGAACTAGACTAAATTCTAAAAATGAAAACAGTTTTACACATTACAGTTTCACATTACAACATAACAACACAGTCTTAACAATATCATAAAACAAACAATACAATCACAAAGTACAACATGAGCAAACAAACAAACAAAAGGATCATCAGTCATCATCTTCTTCATCATTAACATCTAACTTCTACTACTGAAATGGAGTATAAAAAGGGTGAATAAGGAACTGAACTGTATGATCACCCGTTAGGTAATTCACTAAAGCCTTATCATAAGTAACATCATATTCAAACTTCTGGCAAATCTGATCATCTGTATGAGCATTTACGACCTCCATGTTCAGCATCCTATGATCCATCCTCAAAATTTCTCCCTGCTGAATCATCATCTGGTCCAATAACTCCCTTTTACAAGGGTCACTTGAAGTAGGATCACTAAAAGTAGGTGTCCTAGAAGTAGAAGTAATATCCCTGGACTTACTTGCAGATCTCCAATCAACATGGGACTCATAATTCTTAATGTTTGTAGGCCCAATTGTTCTCTGAGGCTCAATTCTCTTCTCATCAGGTCTGAAATCAACTCCTGTACGCTCTCAAAGTGTATAAATGAGAGCAGGGTGTGCCAATCCACCAGCGGTCTCTTCTAGAGCAATAGATCGAGTGTTCATACAATGATAGAGCCTACATTTATATCCATCACTTGCTGAATACAGTATTTATGGATGGCTCTATCCTTAGTCACTTCACTATGATTGTTTGTTGGAATCATCCTCCCAGAAATAAAATAATGTTAGGCATTAGATACTACATTTAACATAGAAAGGGGAAAGTTGACTTTAACTCCATTCTTTACTTTCCAAGCACCTTTCTCACCAGTCAGAAAATAAATAACTTCATCTAAGGCCTCATTTGTGGCAGAGAATGAATGCTACTGGCATGTAAAAACATCTTCTATCTGATAAAACTCATTTATTTTTATTGGAGTAAACTCCGCCCTTTTTATTCGAACCAAAACAACATCATCAAAAGCCTCCGGAAAGTTGGCATAAAATTCCATAGCTATCCTATGTATCTCATCAGCAGTAAAATAAAAGAAGTTTTCCCACTGCCAAGCGATAATCAATCATTCAATTTGTCCTCCCGAATTTTCAAAACCTTGATCCAGAATCATTTTCTTATTTTTTTGAAGATTATCAAATTGAGCACTAGCTTTAAAACTAACAAACTTTTGCTCGTCATATTCTGTTTTTCTTTTGCTCGATCTAGGTGCCATAAGAAATCTAGAAAACTTTGATAAAAATCTGAATAAATTCCAAAATTTTACAATTCAAAATGTAAATCACTTTAAACTTAAATCCACTAAGTCTCTTTGGTGAAAATAAAAAATTTTTACTTTAAAGTGTAGCTCTTACCTAGAGAAAATGAGATTTGAAGTTCCTTTGCCTCTAAATCTCTTCAATTCCGCCCAAAATCAAGGCCTAGGTGTGAAAACTGAAGGTTTAAGGTGACTTTAGGATTTAAAATAGTGGTTTTGCGGTGAAAATCATGAATTAAAGGGGTTATTACTGCTCTTAGGTTGAAGGCGCCGTCAACGCCCATGCCGGCGCTGTCAGCGCTGAAGGCCCGAAATTCACTATTTTCATTTTTTTTAAAATTTCCATTTCCTTTTAATTTAGTCCAAACTTTTTTTAGTATTTTTAAACATAAATTTTTACCCAACAATAATTTAATAATTCACAAACAAACATTATCACAAACAACAACAAAAAAACTTTTATATATGAAAATACACTTTTTACAAATAAATGTCACAAATAACACATTCACACCTATTAAGAAAAATAATTATAAATTAGGGTTTAAATCAATCCACAACTCTAAACACTAACACAAAACATACACATAATCAAAGTTCATAATTCTAAAGCAAAAACAAACCAATCCAAATCAAATCAAATCCACACAGTTACATCGAATACATAAATATTCTTAAGCAAGTAGAGAATCCAAAGTCTTCAGTCATTCCGCTTCATCTTCAGTGCTTTCACCTCCTCTAATATCTCTCATGGATTGGTAATGAACATATAGGTTGTAGAAGGATCATTACGGGAATTTATCTGTCAAATTTTCTTTGATCCACCCATTTTCCTTAAACATCCGAACTAATCCTGCTTCAAAAGTTCCCATATGATCAAAATTTTCTTTCATTCACCATCAAGGTGATCAAAAAAGTACTTAAGATCTCCCTTTGCATTCATAATACTCTAACGTTCCCTTTTAACTTTCTTCAATTTCTTCTCCAAAGAAAGAGAACTTCCTACTATTGGTGGTATTAATGGAGTTGAAGAATGTGAAGAATAATCCATAATAGAATTTATTATTTTATTTTCATTACCAACATACTGATCATCAATAGGGATCATGGGCTCCCATAATTTTTTCTAACTTTCATATGGCACTTGGGATTGACTGCAAATCAAAAATTTTGTAGAAGGATGCCCATGTCCATAAATTGGCTCATTCATAATGATACCCATAATAGATTTAAATATGATTGATCAAATATCAATTTTCCATTTGAATACAGTAGTTTAAAATAACAGTTTCCGTGGTGACTTTACTAATCTTCATAGTAGAGAGTAATTTTGCACAATTAAAGAAATGCCACTGCCTCAAAATTAGACTAAGTGATGAAGCAGTAAAACTAATATATCCTTCATCTCGTACTTCCCACATGACTTTCATCCATCAGAAAATTATGAACATATTACATCAATTATCACGTAGGAATGACATTTGTATAATGATAGATTGGAACATTTTCTATAATCCTTGCAGGAGTAAATGGTACAACTTTAGCTCATACGAAGACAGCTCCTTGGGTAATTACCTATAGATTTGTATAGAATTCCTTCACTACAGACACAACAACCGTAGCTGTAGTTTAACACCGAATTTCCCATAGCCTTTACAAAATGATCTTGTCAACAGGGGTACTTAGATTGATCAATCCATGATTAATAAATCCTCTCTCCTTGATCAATCTCTTCTTCGTAATAACTTTATCTTATAATCTCTACGCCTCGAAACTAATAAACTTTCTTCTATTGAAAACTCAATACCATGAAGTATTTCTAGAATTAGAAGTCATAGAATCTGAAAATAGGAAGTTTCTAGGCATTTTAAGAAGTTTTTACGACTTTAAAAACAACTCATAGCGGTTATTATGGAGCAAAATCCCGCCAAAGTTTGCCAAAAATACGTCTGAATCTTCAAACCACTCTCGGCACCGTCGGCACTCCCGATTGGCGCTGCTAGTGCTGAGGTCCATTTTCTTGAGCGCCATCGGCGCCAGTGCAAAAAATTTTGCAACTTTCATTATTCGTTCAATTTAATAGACTCAATGCACAACCAATTCAAATCACCATTTTTCAAAATCTCAAGACAAGGAGAAAGATAGAGAAAACTACTCAGAACTCATGGGGAAGATACGACAGAACTTGGATTTCATATATAAAAGCAAAGTCATACAAACTACAATAATTAAATACAAATTATCTTGAATTCTTCCCCAAGTAACTCCTCAAAGATCCTCTGAATCTCTTCCTTTCTTTACAACACACAGAATTCTCCTTCAAAGCGGTAAGGAGGAAGAAATCTCTCACTTTCCTTCCACCAACAGCAAGAACGACGTCCCGACGGCTAGCACGTCAGTTTTCTCAACAGATGCATTGAATGTGGATGATTTTTTAAGGGACGCTTAGGCAACTCCTGAAAACTCTTCTACAAATTTAAGAGAAACATTTTAGAGGCCAAAAAAGGGAGTCCAGAGTGTCCAGAGAGTGTCGAGAGGTCTACGGGTGTCTAGGGGAGTGTAATTTAGTGTTAGGTACATTTATGGTTAGGTTATGTGTGGAATTCTTCGAGAGATTGTAAGAGTAGAAAGAAAGTGAGAGATATCTTCCTCCTTGCCGCTTCGAAGGAGAATTCTGTGTGCTGTAAAGAAAGGAAGAGATTCAGAGGAACTTTGAGGAGTTACTTGGGGAGGAATTCAAGATAAGTTGTATTTACTTATTGTAGTTTGTATGACTTTGCTTTTATATAGTATATTCTCCATGAAATCTGGTTTTCTCTATCTTTCTTTCTCCTTGTCTTGAGATTTTGAAAAATGGTGATTTGAATTGGTTGTGCCATGAGAATGTTAAAGAAGTTGTGATGATCTTTTTACTTTAATTTTAATTTACTTTCAATCTGGCCAATTAATTTGTTAAAATTTTTTGAGTTTTACAACTAAAGTGAGGATTACATCCAAGATTTAGAGAGGTCAAAGTCCTTAAAAGTTGAGTGCAATAAATAGGGAAATAAAATTACCGGACGTAGAATTGGAGATATTAGAGTGACAGACTAAAATCCTCAATTCAGTCCTATCGTTTGGGTGCTGAAGTGTAGATGTTAGCCCTCAGGTGAGGGGAATGTGGGAGCTCCGAAGTGAGAGCCCGTATCCTCTCAGCCTAGTCGCAGATTCAATAACCAAGCATAGGATTGGTCAATGCTCCATGCCTGGTCCAAAGGGTAAAGAATATGTATTGTCCTATTTGACACAATGCATTTTTAACCGATTCAACTTATCCATTTACTTAAATTTCTTGACAAGGAGAAGGATGCATTCTTATATATTGAACTTCACATTAGAAACTTTATTAATAGAATTAGTTGATTGAGAGTTTATTAAAATTACATTTTTATTTTAATTGCCTATTAGTGAAAAATATGCAATTTGAACTATGTTGTTGTGATTAAGTATTGATTTTCTAAATCTTAAGTTCGTAGTTTCTAATATTACTCCCTGTGGGACCGATATCCAGGACTCTATTAGAGTCATGTATTACTTGAGCGATACGTATACTTGCGTTGATAATTGTGACTTTGCAATTATTGAATATCTTATACACATATTTATCAAATCTATAACTGTTGTCAAGTTTTTGGTGTCATTGCCGGGGATTTAAATCTTCTAGCAGCAGTATCAAATTCATGTATTTTTAAGCATATATAAAGTCGTTCTCAATGAACAATTAATGTATTTTTAAGCATATATAAAGTCGTTGTCAATGAACAATTAAATAGTTTTGATGAAATGGATGTACCGTGGTATGTTGATATAATGAATTATATTGTAAGTGATATTTTACCACCTGATATGAAAAATTCATAATTAAAGAAATTTATATATAATTCAAAAGACTATTTTTTGGATGACCCATATTTATATAAATAATGTAAAGTTCTAAGTTTTAGAAGATGTGTGCATTATGAAGAAACTCAATAGATAATTGAAAGATGTCATGATTCTGAATTTGGAGGACATGTTGGAACCAATAGAACTGTATATAAGATTTTGCAAGCTATATTTTATTTGCCTACTATTTTTAAAGATGTTAATTAATATATTAAAATGAGTGATAGATGTCAACGAGTAGGAAATATTTCTAGAAGAAATGAAATGCCTCTAAATTACACATTAGAAGTTGAAATTTTTTATGTGTGGGGAATAGATTTTATGGGACCATTTATGCCTTCATTTGAAAACATATATATATTACTCGCTGTTGATTATATGTCCAAATGAATGGAAGATATTGTTGTACTCAGATGTGATGCTCAGATGCTCGGAGTGTTTCTAAATTTTTAATTAAGAATATTTTTACAAGATATGAAATGCCGAGAATAATTATTAATGATGGAGGATCTCATTTTAAGAATAAGAGAACTAAAAAATTAAATAATAAATATTATATAATGCATATATTCTTTACTGCTTATCATCCTCAGACTAGCGGTCTAGTAAAGATATCAAATCGTCAAATTAAATGTATTTTATAAAAAGCTATAAATCCTTATAAATAAGATTGGTTTGCTAAACTAGATATTGCATTATGGGCATATAAAACTGCTTATAAGTCTCCAATAGGGATGTCCCCAACCAAACTTAATGAGTTCTATAATTTCATTTAGACCGTGGGAAGCCTCATTAGCAGTTGTAGGTACCTCCTCCGAGGGATTCCCGATCATCCGATAGAGATGTCTTAATTTAGTTGAAGTTGTTGTTTTGTGTGTTGTTTTTTAGTAAATTTTGAGTTGTTTTGTGTTTTGAATGTTGTGGGCTTGAATTTTATCTTGGTTGATTTTAATTTTGGTTTTTATTTTGGTTTTGTGGCTATTCTAATAGTATTAGTTTTCAATGCAAATTTGTACAAGAACAAAAGTATAACATAAAAGTACAAGAAAAACAACGCTGCAAACTATAAAAGCGTACCTGGCGAGTCTTCCCCCCTAAGAGTAGGGCAAATATGATTTATACTTTAATTTGAGAATTATGTGGGTGATGACCCTTAAAGGGGGCAAGTTGGTGTAACCTGAACACTTAGCCAATTTTTTTTAAATAGGCTTAGTGGTGTTTTAAGGATGTTTGATTATGTTATGTTTATTTCTCTAATCCTCATTTAGTCAATTTTGATTTGGCCTAAGTCACCACTGAGCCCTTAAGTCCTAGGTGAGTTATTAATTAGTTTTGAAAAGGTTAAGCTTTAAGTGGTCAAGATTCATAATTTGGATTTTATTTGAAAATCAAGATAGGGGTATTAAATTGATTAATTATTGACTTCAAAATGCATACCCCTAAGTCCAGGATCATTTAATTTTAACAAACTTCCAAATTTTTAATGATTTAGAAATTTATTAACTTATCTTTTTAATGGGGAAAGTGAGATTGGTTTCTACCAATTAACCCCTTGTGTTTCAGGAATCAAATTAATTGATTAAGATCAGAGGTTACCCATTTCCCTGCTTGGCTTAAGCCTAAATGTTAATTAAGGCTAAATTTCCAAAATTACACATTTGCCCATAAGGCTCTAACACTTTATAATTTGTCAAATTCAATTGAAATGACTTTGAAATTTTTATCCTACCCCATTCATGGGTGAATTAAGACATCAGAGGATAAAATGTGATTTTTCAAAATTTAATTTATTTTATATAATTATTGTCATGCAAAAAATAAGATTTTTCAAAGAAAATTTTTAACTTGACCAAGGTAAATTCTAATCCTTTGAAATTTTTACTAGAGGTAGAAATGGACTAGGGAAGTCTTTGGACAAAATTTCATGATTTGTTGATTTCTCTGTGATTTATTAAAATTATTTTAAGTTATGAGTTATTTAATAAACATAAAATATTTTAAATGATGAAAATTAAGTTTTCAATTCTTGAAAAATCTCTCTAAGGTTAGAGAACCCATAGGAACAAATTTCATTTTTTTTAGATTTTTCTTTGATTTATTGGAAATATTATAGTGAAAAACTCATTTTTAGCCTTTAAAAAATATTTTTATGCTTTGAAATTCAATATCTTTATTTAGAAAATCAGGAAAAATTTTCTAATTGTTCCTAACTGATTAGGAAGCAATTTAGAATATTTCCATGAATTTTGTTTTTCTTGTGTTTTTTTATCAATTTTTTTCATTATTTTAAATATTTAAAATAGGTTAAAAATCAAGTTTTTATTCTAAATATTATTTTATTTTTATAAAATATCCCTGATCACAGAGAACTCAAGACACCAAGTTTCATAATTTTTTGAGTTAAAAAATCATTTAAGTGTCAAAAGTGATATTTACTTTAAAAATCAACATTTAGACCATGAAATGTACTCAAAATGCTTTGAAATTTTTATGGGGAGTTTTGGATCCTAGAAAATAGTGGAGAACAAAAATCAAATCATTTTAATGTTTATATTTTCCAAAAGTAATTATTTTAGTGATTTAGTGTTTGTGAAATTTAGGTGCATTTTAAATGACTTGACCCATGAAATTATTTCCAAAAGCTTCTCTGG
>NW_018250817.1:133939-144394 GCF_001263595.1 Phalaenopsis equestris | reverse complement strand
TAATCAATATGCTAATTTCCATGATTATTTTAGGGAAATAATGTGCAAGATCTTGAAAAATATGAATCTCTGTATAGAACCTCCTCTGACTTTAGAAAAATTAGAGGATGTTTCTCATGACAGAGACTACAACATGCTAAAATTTTAAGCCAAGGTGATGTATCAATATGCATGGTATCAATATGCATGGAGAATTGGAGAATTAAATGATCCTAAATAGTGTTTAATTAATTAAAAATAAAATATGTATCTGATGATCTATGCATAAAATGGACCTAAAATTTATTTCACATTATTCTCCTCTATTCACTGAGCAAGAGAGTATTTTTATTTTATTTTTGTGATTCTTCTACACAAAGTTATGGATTTTCTAAGTTAGGGGTATTTAAATAAATAGAAAAAATCCCTATTTATCAATTTAAACAACACGTGCTGACTAGATCCTAGGCAGCTCCGAAGGCATGCTTGGCGCGCTCTGGTTGGATGTCGTCGTCCATGTACCTGCTGAGTCGGCCCACGGTTTATACCCCGAAGCATTGTCCGGCTCAATCTCCTCCGTCCATTTGATATACACTCGATCAAATGGCTCCACGTCATCATCCCAGATAGAATGATCCCATGACCGTCCACCCTAAAACCCTAAGATCTCAGCTTAGACTCAACCAAATAACCTCGGGTTTGGTCCTATGAACTCGTCTAAGTGAGATGAACACATCCATGTGGTAATCATGCAATTTAATTAAGTCTAATTAAATGAAGAATCAAAATAGGCTCGGGATGAGGTGAGGTTTTATTCCTTTGTTCATAGAAGTGAAGCTTTGATCTGAGGGTCTTAGCAAGCTCGTTATGATCCAAGGAGGCTAGGGATTGAGTCCCTGATCTTGGTATAAGGCCTAGGTGTGGATTTGACCAAACTAGAATTTGGGAGTTAGTCTAGAGCTATGACAGAGGCTCTGTGGAAGGGGGATTTTATGTGGCTTTAGCTCCTTTCACTATTTTGAAGGTGTGGGTAGAGTTAATTCGAGTTTGGGTGGACTGTGGATGTGTATTGGGTTCTGTCCTGGTTTTCGGCAAGGTTCCAAGCTCAAAATGGAGCTCCAGCAATGGGAATTGGTGAGGGAAAATGGTTGGAATGCACTGAGAGGATCTTAGGGAAGCTATGTGTGAAGTTTGGAGATGACTCATTAAGGAAATTTCAGCACTTAGTTTAGCAGCCATGGAGGTGGCTGGAGGTGGCCTTTTATATGTGGCCTTTTATATAAATGGGGTTATGGTGACTGTCATGGCCAATTAGGAGGTGTAATGTGGTGCTTATGTGTAGGGCATAAGAGCTCCATAGTTTGATTTGGATGAGCTGCCGTCTAGGTTTGATTTGGGTGAAGCTCCATGGGGGTGACTTACGTTAATTTTTGAGCTTTTCTGGCCACTAGGCTGGCTGGCCAACCAGGGCGACGTAGCTAGGAGCTTGCTAGGAGCTCAGGGAACCCACGGGAATATGTCACAGCAATTTAGTGCAGTAATACCTAATTTTGGTAAGGATATCTTAAGCACATGCATTTTTGGAAATAATATCCTTTGATTTTGGGGACCTTTGGTCCATGGCTTGATTTAGGTGGTTTCATGGTGTTTGGACTGGTCACTAAGTCCAACTAATGGCTGTGATGGAGTTCATTTGGTGACTTTAGGGTGGTTAGGTCATATTTAGTGCAATTGTCCAAGTGGGTGCAAATGATCAAGTCTTGAGTTTGGTATAGGTTATCCATGTCAATTGTCCCAATAAATTGTTGAATTTCGTGTATATGATCATAAGGAATAACTTTGGTAAAGGATGGAAGTGGTTTTGAGCTCAATTGAAGGGTTGATTGAAGGGTTGTCAATTGAAGGGTTGATTTGAGGGAATTTTGAACTTTAGTCAATTTGGTCATGTTGGGCTAGGCTTGGGTCTAGCTTGGGTTAGCCTTGAGCTAAGTCCAAGTTGATTGTTGTAAATCATCAATAGGGACCCTATTAAGAGTCTTCAACATGAATTGGATGCCAATTTTGGGGTTAAGACAATCAATTGGGTGAAATTTGGGGACTTAGCTAATTTGAGTTAAATTTGGGAATTTTGGATTTAGGCCAAAATCCAATGGATATGAGGCTTCACCAAGGCAAATCGATGGTTTATTTTGAGGTGTAGGAATGTTATAAATATTTTTCAACATTAATTGAGGCTAATTGACTAGGCTATGGGTTCAATTTGGCGAGATTAGGTCATTTGGTCAAATTTGGGTTTCGACCCAAATCAAAATTGGGCTCAAATAATGGACCAATTGAGCTTAGATTTGGTTTATTTTGGTCATATTAAAAGTTAATTTGAGTTTAGGATTGGAATTGGGGTTAATTGAGATCAAATTAATGGAGATTTAAGTTGGATTTTACGAATTTGGGCCTTTAATTGGGGATTTTGGTTAAAGATGATCAAATTGGCCAAATTGGTTCATGTGGTAGTTGAAAGAAATGAAATTGGGTATAATTGGATTTTTTGGGATTTTTTGGGAATTTTTGGAATATTTGGGATATTGGGCTATGCAGGGGTATTTTGGTAATTTGGTCATCTTTGGAAATTTTGGGTAATTTTGGATAACTTGGAGGTTGTCAAAAGGCTTGAAATGAATTTTGATCAAATTTGGGTATTTTGGGTAAGCTTAGAAATTTTGGCAAAGTTTGGGTTTTCAAGGGTGTTTAGGTAATTTGGGGTGCTCATGGGGCAAAAAGGTAGGTTGGGTACCTTGGTAGAGTTTGAGTGCCAACTACCATAAATAAGCCATGGAGTAATGGAAACCTGACCAATGGAAACCCCATTTTGGCTCCTCTATGTAGTGGTCTTAGCTAAACCATAGCCCTAGGGCTAGTAGGTTTAGGGGACAATCCACACGAGTATCCCAAAAAGATCAAAAGACCTATGCTAGAAATTTGAGTTAAGGGTTGTGAGTGATTGTGAGTGTAGATGAGTGTAGTGAGTGCCTTAGTTTCAGACCAACACCCAGGGTCAACCTTAAGCTCCAACAGTCTTAAGGGTGACTCATCTTGAGTTTCCTCTATAGTGACCCCGCCTACTAAGTATTTAGAGGTTGAGACCAACATGTGGAACTTCAAGTTGAGTAGAGAAGAGTTTGGAATATATAGTGGTGAGGGTGCCTTTTCTAGTTTTCTAAGAATAATCAATAGGAGAGTCCTACGACAAAACCATAGGCTACTAAATGGCTACAAAATAGGAAAACTAAACCTCAACCAAAAGTGAGGTCAACAATAACATGCTAATAGGAATTTTAAACCCTACATATACCAGTATAAAACTAAAGACAAGAGTAAAATTAATTTTTTGATCAAATTTTCTATATTTTATTTTAGTTTAAGACGTAGAGATTCAATTGACTTCTAAATAGTGGGTATAAATATAAAAGCAAACATAAAAACTACTGACATCACAATCTTAACATAAACACAAACTTGCAAACATGATAAAAGAAAAATAAAGGGTAGCAGTTTCTGAATTTCAAGTTTAAAATCTAAGCTAGCAAGATTTTGTACTTTATAACAGATAAGAAAAAAAGTTAAGTTCTAAACTAACTAAATCACAGTACTAAATACAAAACAATAGTTACAACCCTAAAATTTTAAAAATAAATTACTATCTAACACAACAATCACAACAACAATAGATCATAAAAATTCAAAACACAACATAAAACATAGTCCAAAACAACACACAGATGCAAATGTAGCAGGGTCAGACCATTTAGTTCATATCAAATTACAATCATAAAATGAATCTCTCAGCTCTACTCTTCATACTCAGAATCACCGCTGTACCATTTTTCGACAGGATCATAATCAAGAAATGGAGGAAATTGCACTCCTTGCTCACCTTTAATCAGGCTCTCCAAAGAGGTATGGAATTTCTCTTCATAATCACTCTTCCTTTTATTATAACCATTAGAATGATCTGCAAAACGCTCGAAATTTTTTATGTTATTAGTGGTAAAATTGATATTATCCATCATCTTCTGCAGTAACTCGTCCTGAGTGTTAGTTAAATCACCTGTGGATGTAGAAACACGTGAAGTAGATGGTCTAAATGAAGATGCAGTAGAGGTAGATGTAGCAAACATCTCTAATCCATAGCTTTTGGAAAATCCTCTTCTTCAGCCAAAAATCAAATGCTCAGAATAAGTATTCACATTCATCTTTGTAATGGGCTTTAAAGGTAATAGAACTTCCTCCAAACTATCATACTTTACTCCAGCCTGCTCTTATAAAGAAAATATCAAGGAAGCAAATCCCATACCGGCAGTAGTAGCAGCAGCTGCTGAACTAATGATAGCGTGATAGATCAAAGCCCTTATATTGATGGGCTTTCCCTCTTAAATAAAATAATTCGACGTTTCTCTCTGTCACTTCACTGAGATGCTTCACTGAGATGATTGGTTGGAAGTAGATGAGCAGATATAAAATAGTGTCAGGCCTTTGAAGGTGCACAACACTTTGAAGTTGGGAAATTTACTCTCCTCTCATTGGTAATATTCCAAAGTCCTCTCCCAATAGTCAAGTGTGAAATAATCTTGTCTAACTCCGCTTTTGTAGGACCATAATTTGCATAAAAACATAAAGTATCTAGTGGTAAATGGTAAAACAAGTTGATTACCTCTGGAGTAAAAGGCTCTGGAGTTGGAGTAAAAGGTAACAACTTCCCTCGAACCATAACTCAATCTTCCTCAGCCTCTGGGAGATTTGCATAAAACCCTTTACAATAGAAATTATTGCGACAATAGAGAAACAATAGAACTGTTCCCACTATCAGCGAAAGATCAGGTCTTCCACTTCTCCACCTAGAATCTTAAAACATCGCTCCTGAATCAATTTTTATGACTATAGAGCATCACTATATCAATCCTGAGTTTTTGAACTGAAAAATTTACTCAAATCAAATGGGCTCTTTCCTATGCTCCTTTTCATTCTTGATGTGAAATTTGATAAATTCCAAAAATAACTTTAAAAATCAAGTTTAGATCACTAGACTAAACTTCTAAAAGCTCTAACTAAACTTCCCAAGCAATTTCCATAGATTTTTCTTCACTTTTCACCATGAATAGTAAATTTTCAAAATCTTCCAAATGTGCTTAAATTATATGGTGAAAATCAAAATTTTTGTATATAAGTAAAGCTCTTATCTCAAGGAACTTGGATCTAGAAAATATCACTTGATTCTACCAAGAAATCTCTAAAATTTCACTTGCCCTAGCCCTCAAAATTGCGAACTTGAGTTGGGGAAGATGATACGAGGCTTTAAAAATGGCATTTTTGAACCAAAAATTCACTTTTAACCATTCACGAACCAGTTTTTGTGAACCAGTGCTTAAGCGCGGGTAAGTGGCGCTTAGACCATGCCTCTAGGGTTGGCTCGGGCTTACGCGAGAGATGTGGCTCTTAGGCGCCAGTGCACAATTTTAAAAATTTTTAGTTTTAAGTAAAATGAACTATTAGCCTAAGTAAACCACCCCTAAATGGTCTCATAGCACTTAAATGACTATTTTTACTTCCTATAACTCCCTTCTCTCTGAAAATTCTCCATAATAATTAATTAAATTAGAGGCTAAAAATAACAAAAATTTTCACAAAAGTAAACTTATATTAATTCACAAACAAGTACAAACACATTTAACACTTAGTTCTCTCTCCAAATAGTCTTGGATGAGAAAAATTTTCGAGAAAATTTTCCTAATTACAAAACACTTAACACATATTTACAATTAAACACATAAGTGATACAAACACTAAACACAGGACATAAACACTAACACCCTTAAAAACATGACTCCAAACACACAACTCCTAACACTTAACTTAATGCCACTCTTCATTAGAAGGAACGAATTCTTGTCTCTCAGTAGTCTCTCCAGGAATATAGAGTTGATAAAATGGATGGTGATGACGAGCTCTAATACTATCATCTTTTATCCACATTCGATGAAGGAACATCTTCTTATCCACTTCCTCCGCATAACTGGTATGGCTGAATTGCATCTTAAGTTGCCACCCAATATGTTCTAGATGAGCACGCAATTCAATCACCTTAGTCTCTAATACAGATATAGTATTATCCATCTGGTTGATCTTCTCCAAAATCCCTTTAATACTAACGGCTAAGAAACCGTTATACGACTCCTGTACACTTTGACTAATTGCACTTTGACTATCTCCTGTGCACTTTGACTATTGAACTTCTTCCTCATGGCTTATTCCTTCTTCTTCAAATCCATCTCCCATGAAGACATTTTCTCTAAATCTCTCTCTTTCTTAGAATTTTAGGGCTAAATATAGTCCGAGTTGAAATTCCTTCACAAACCTCTTCTATTTATAGGCATAATTCCCCCTCATAACTTCTAGGCCCGACTAGAAACTGCCAAGACACGTTTATTCCAACTAAATTTTAGTTACACCTTCTAGAAATCGAAATTTGAACATGTGATTAAATTATTGTGCTTAAGTGTCAGATCTGGCGCTTAAGCTCCAGTGCACATTTTTGCACCAATCAACTTAACGTCCAAATTCTCATTCTAACATGTCTAGGTCACTAAATAAAGTTTAAAAATCATTACTAGCACATCATAAACTCAAAAATACAATCCCAAATTTCTTAATCAGACTCAAAACAATAATCAAAGCAAAAACACACTGATAATTATGGGTTGCCTCCCACAAAGTGATTGGTTTTACGTCGTCGGCCTGACGTATCTGACGTATCTAGTGCTCATTCTAGTTGAGCCAACATCATTCCATCATTATATTTATGTTGATCCCCTATATATTAAGGTTTCAGTCTATGTCCATTCACTTAGAAAATTTTCTCAACTAAGAAAAGTTTCTCAGAATTAGGATCTTTAATATCCACAGCTCCATAAGAATAAACTTTTAAAAAAATAAATGGGCCCATCCACCTAGACTTAAGTTTGCCTGGAAAAAATCTTAACCTTATATTATATAGCAAAACTTGTTGCCCTGGACAAAAATTTTTAGTAAGAATCTTTCGATCATTTCACATTTTCATCTTTTCCTTATAAATCTTAGCACTCTCATAAGATTAATTCCTTATCTCTTCATGCTCATTTAATTGTAACAATCTTTTCTCACCAGCATCTTTTAAATTATAATTGAACTCCTTAATAGCCCAATATGCTTTATGCTCAAGTTCAACTGGTAAGTGACAACCTTTCCCAAATATTATCCTATATGGTGACAATCCTATAGGAGTTCTATATGCAGTCATATAAGCCCACAAAGCGTAGTCAAGTTTGATTGACGAATCCATTTTTATTAGATTCACAGATTCTTCCATAATTATGTTAATTTCCCGATTGGATAATTCAACTAAACCACTTGTTTGAGGATAATAAGCAGTACAAATTCTATGCTTTATATGATATTTCTTTAATAAATTCTCCATAATGATATTTTTTAAATGACTTTCCCCGTCAGTAATGATAACTCTCAGCATCCCAAATCTACAAAATATGTTTGTTTTCAAAAATTTTGTAGCACTTTCAGTATCACATCGAGGTAAAGCCATATCTTCTATCCAATTAGATACATAGTCCACCACTAACAGAATATATAAATTTTTGAAAGATTAAATGAATGATCCCATGAAATCTAATCCCCAAACATCAAATATTTTAACTTCTAGCATATAATTGAGGGGGCATCTCATTTCTTATATAAATATTGACTACTCTTTGACATGTATCACAAGTTTTGATATAAGCATTAACATTTATAAAAATTGTAGGAAAAAAAAATCAGATTGTAGAACTTTGTATGTTGTTTTATCAACACCAAAATGTCCTCCAAAATCAGAATTATGACATTTTTGGATAATTTTATAAGTTTCTTTTAATGGTACACATCTACGAATGATCAGATCCTTTTCTTGTTTATATAAATATGGGTCATCCCAAAAATAAGTCTTAGCTTAGAAATAAATTTCCTCATTTGTTGGTATGTCATTCCATAAGGTTTAAGATCACTAATAATTTATTTCACAATATCGGCACACCACGGAATAGACCACTCATTTTTAGTGAACAATTTTTCATCTCGAAAATGTTCATTAATTTCTTATTCAAAACAGTGTTGTTTTTCTTAATTAAAACCTAGACAAATGATCATCAATTTGATTTTCAATTCCCTTTCGATCTACTATTTCAAAATCAAAATTCTTGTAAAAGAAGAATTTATCTTATAAATCTTGATTTAGTATCCTTCTTTTTCATTAAGTACTTAATTACAGAATGATATGTATGCACTATACAATGAGTTCCAATCAAATATGATCTAAATTTATCAAAGGCGTATACTATTGCTAATAACTATTTTTCAGTTGTTGTATAATTAATTTGAGTTTCATTAAGAGTTTTACTAGTATAGTAAATAACTCTGAAAATTTTATCATATCATTGTTCTAAAATAGCTCCAATAGCATAATCACTTGCATCACACATAATTTCAAAAGGCTTTTCCCAATTTGGTGAAACTAAAATTGGTGGAATGATTAATTTTTCTTTTAATAATTTAAAAGCTTTTAGGAACTCTTCATATTCCTCATCAAAATTGAAAATTGCATCTTTCTCCAGTGAATGGCATAAAGACTTAGAAATCTTAAAAAAGTCTTTAATATATTGCCTGTAGAATCCAATATGTCCTAAAAAACTCTTAATTTCCCTTACATTTGTTGGAAAAGGTATATTAGAAATCACTTAAATTTTAGCAGGATCTACTTCCATACAATTTTTTGATATTTGATGACCTAATACAATTCCACCTGCTACCATTAATTGGCATTTTTCCTAGTTAAGTATTAAATTTGTTTCTTCACAGTGCTTAAGAACTTTAGATAAATGTTCTAAATATGAGTCAAATAAAGTTTCGAACACTGAAAAGTCATCCATAAAGACTTTAATCTATTTTTCAATTAAATCACAAAAACATTCCATCATACATCTTGGAAATATAGCAGGGGCATTACATAAACCAAAAGACATTCTTCTAAAAGCAAACATACCATAAAGACTGGTAAATATTATTTTCTCTTGATCCTTAAGAGATATTTTAATTTGGTGATAACCAGTATATCCATCCAGAAAATAAAAGTATTTATGCCCAACTAGTTAATCCAGCATTTGATCTAGAAAGGTTAGTGAAAAATGACCTTTCCTAGCGGAAATATTTAATTTTCTATAATCAATGCATATTCGCTACCCTATAACTTGTCTAAAAGGTATTAACTCATTATGCTCTTTCACAGTTATAGTTACTCCACCTTTCTTAGGAACACAGTGAATTGGACTAACTCATGCACTATTTGAAATAGGGTAGATAATTCCAGCATCTAAACACTTCAAAATTTCTTTCTTAACAACCACTTTCATAACAGGCCAACCTCTTTCATAACAAAATTTAATCTCCTTTGTGGATCAGCCCTTGGTTTGCAGTTTTCTTCCAGATCAATTCTATGCATACAAATTGAAGGACTGATTCCTTTAATATCAACAATTGTCCATTCGAAGGCTTTCTTAAAATTTTTCAGAATTTTCATCAGCTTTTCTTCTTCTTACTCTGTTATCTTCGAGGAAATTATAACAGGTAAAGTAGAGGAATCTCCTAAAAAGGCATATTTTAAATGTTAAGGTAGTAATTTCAACTCAAGTTCTGGAGATTTTTCAATAGATGGACAAAATGATTTATCTTTGTCTATCGTGTCCAAAATTTTAAAACTTTCTTGAACAAAACTTGAATCTTCCTTAAAAAGGTTTAAACATTGATTTAATTCCTCTTCTTCCTTGTGTTCTAAATATTTTTCTTTATACTTTTCTTCATAAGTAGTCTTGAAGTGACATTCGCTCAGATATCTTATAGTATCCATTCTATAGTATTCATCATCTTTACCTTTTGCAGGGTATTTCATTGATTTTAAAATGTTAAAAGTAACACTTTGATCATTCAAGAACATTTGTTAATTCCTCTTTCTGTACATCTATCATTACTCTTTCTGTGGCTAGGAAAGGTCTCCCCAAAATGATAGGTATCTCTTTATCTTCCTCCATATAATTGATCCACTTTCACTAGGATGTCGTCTATAACTCTTTTAGGATATGTTATTGAACGATCTACTAATTACAGAGTTACAGTAGTAGGGGTTATTTCTCCTAATCCCAATCTCTTAAATTTTAATAATGGCATAAGGTTAATGCTTGCACCTAAATCACATAAAGCTTTCCCATAAAATTTGTCTCCTATTACACATGGAATTGTAAAGCTACCAGGATCTTTAAGCTTTTCAGGAACTTTCTTCTAAATTATAGCACTGCACTCCTCACTAAGTGCAATAGTCTCATTATCTTCAAACTTCCTTTTTTT